>NC_042990.1:33276941-33304441 GCF_901001165.1 Salmo trutta | reverse complement strand
GGGACACAGATATAGGGAGAGAGAGAGAGAGAGAGGGAGAGAGAGAGAGACAGAGACTGAGACAGAGAGACACGGAGAGAAACGCAGAGAGAGACACAGAGAGAGACACAGAGAGAGGGAGAGAGAGAGACAATTTTGTACTTTAACTATTTGCACATCTCCTATAGCCATAATATGACATTTGAAATGTCTCTAATCCTTTGGAACATTTGTGAGTGTAATGTTTACTGTTCATTTTTATTTTTTATTTCACTTTTGTTTATTATCTATTTCACTTGATTTGGCAGATTTGTAAACATCTGTTTCCCATGCCAAGAAAGCCCTTTGAATTGAATTGAGAGAAAGACACAGAGAGAGGGAGAGAGAGAGGAAGAGAGAGGAGGAAGTGGTGGTGGTGAGAGAGATAGAGCCGGTGGATATGTGGCTTATTGTACTGGGTACACTGCCCTTTACCTTGGTCAATAAGGAGAAGAGATCTCAATGATTAGAATCTGAATCTTTCAGGTTTGTGGTCTGAGGGACGGTGATGTAATACACACACTTGCATCCACACGTATGCACACGCACACAAACACACACACACAGCACACGTACACACTGTCAAAGTTCTGACTTTAATGAGGCAATGCATGAGTGTGTATGATGTGGAATCTAAGTAGCTAGTGACATCATCGTGTGGCATCATCATTAGACATTTTGAAACTGGCACACAGCCTCAGGGAGTGGTGGGGAGACTGCACTTTTGGTCTTCCAGCATAATAAAGGTTGTGACTCATGATGCTGCAACACAGCTAGGGAGGAGTAGTGCTCTGCTCAGGGCTTGGTGCTCATTCTCCAGCTAGGGAGGAGTCATGCTCTGCTCAGGGCTTGGTGCTCATTCTCCAGCTAGGGAGGAGTAGTGCTCTGCTCAGGGCTTGGTGCTCATTCTCCAGCTAGGGAGGAGTAGTGCTCTGCTCAGGGCTTGGTGCTCATTCTCCAGCTAGGGAGGAGTCATGCTCTGCTCAGGGCTTGGTGCTCATTCTCCAGCTAGGGAGGAGTAGTGCTCTGCTCAGGGCTTGGTGCTCATTCTCCAGCTAGGGAGGAGTCATGCTCTGCTCAGGGCTTGGTGCTCATTCTCCAGCTAGGGAGGAGTCATGCTCTGCTCAGGGCTTGGTGCTCATTCTCCAGCTAGGGAGGAGCAGGGCTCTACTCAGGGCTTGGTGCTCATTCTCCAGCTAGGGAGGAGCAGGGCTCTGCTCAGGGCTTGGTGCTCATTCTCCAGCTAGGGAGGAGTCATGCTCTACTCAGGGCTTGGTGCTCATTCTCCAGCTAGGGAGGAGCAGGGCTCTGCTCAGGGCTTGGTGCTCATTCTCCAGCTAGGGAGGAGTAGTGCTCTGCTCAGGGCTTGGTGCTCATTCTCCAGCTAGGGAGGAGCAGGGCTCTGCTCAGGGCTTGGTGCTCATTCTCCAGCTAGGGAGGAGCAGGGCTCTGCTCAGGGCATGGTGCTCATTCTCCAGCTAGGGAGGAGCAGGGCTCTGCTCAGGGCTTGGTGCTCATTCTCCAGCTAGGGAGGAGCAGGGCTCTGCTCAGGGCTTGGTGCTCATTCTCCAGCTAGGGAGGAGTAGTGCTCTGCTCAGGGCTTGGTGCTCATTCTCCAGCTAGGGAGGAGAAGTGCTCTGCTCAGGGCTTGGTGCTCATTCTCCAGCTAGGGAGGAGCAGGGCTCTGCTCAGGGCTTGGTGCTCATTCTCCAGCTAGGGAGGAGTAGTGCTCTGCTCAGGGCTTGGTGCTCATTCTCCAGCTAGGGAGGAGTAGTGCTCTGCTCAGGGCTTGGTGCTCATTCTCCAGCTAGGGAGGAGCAGGGCTCTGCTTAGGGCTTGGTGCTCATTCTCCAGCTAGGGAGGAGCAGGGCTCTGCTCAGGGCTTGGTGCTCATTCTCCAGCTAGGGAGGAGCAGGGCTCTGCTCAGGGCTTGGTGCTCATTCTCCAGCTAAGGAGGAGTAGTGCTCTGCTCAGGGCTTGGTGCTCATTCTCCAGCTAGGGAGGAGCAGGGCTCTGCTCAGGGCTTGGTGCTCATTCTCCAGCTAGGGAGGAGTAGTGCTCTGCTCAGGGCTTGGTGCTCATTCTCCAGCTAGGGAGGAGTAGTGCTCTGCTCAGGGCTTGGTGCTCATTCTCCAGCTAGGGAGGAGCAGGGCTCTGCTCAGGGCTTGGTGCTCATTCTCCAGCTAGGGAGGAGTAGTGCTCTGCTCAGGGCTTGGTGCTCATTCTCCAGCTAGGGAGGAGTAGTGCTCTGCTCAGGGCTTGGTGCTCATTCTCCAGCTAGGGAGGAGCAGGGCTCTGCTTAGGGCTTGGTGCTCATTCTCCAGTGTCTGCATTGCATTGCTCATCATTTCCTCAAATTGCTCATCACCATACCAACCACCAACCTTACATTTCCTTATCACCACACCATTCAACAACATGTAAA
Organism: Salmo trutta; assembly: GCF_901001165.1. NCBI lineage: Eukaryota > Metazoa > Chordata > Actinopteri > Salmoniformes > Salmonidae > Salmo > Salmo trutta. Next base: position 33,301,998 of record NC_042990.1, on the reverse strand, counting down.
TCACATATTCAAAGCCATGCTTTTTCTCTCTCTCTCTCTCTCTCTCTCTCTCTCTCTCTCTCTCTCTCTCTCTCTCTCTCTCTCTCTCTCTCTCTCTCTCTCTCTCTCTCTCTCTCTCTCTCTCTCTCTCTCTGTCCTTCTCTCTATATTTCCATCTTTCCTTTCTCTCTCTCTCTCTCTCTCCTCCCTTAAGAGTGAAACATCCACATTAACTACCCAGTAATGAACCTGTTGTTTGCAGTCAATCTGTAGGAGTCACTTTGAAGCAAGCGATTTAGAGCCGCGGATAGATAACGGTTTCAGCGGGGACCTTGGAGAGGAAGCCTGCAGGCGTATTCTGCCCCAGTCACAGAGCGGCGTGTCTACTCAAGGTTAAAGTTGTACTCCTGACATCACCAAAACAAACCTGCTGCAGGCTTTGATGGTAATCAATTAAACTTTAAGGGCTATTTCATTAGTAAATAAAGAGCTCTTGACCTCCACGTGCATGACACCGGTGAAAGTGCTCAAATGCTGCTCAGTATAAAAGGGAAACTGCAGAATTCGTTTGATTAGGACTATTTTCAGTTTCAGTTACTTTATATATTTGTTGAAAGAGATAACCATCTAGATTTGTCCAGAGCTTTCATCCAAGCAGATATTTCTTTTCAAGTCACCGTGGCCCCCTTTGCAAAACCCAACATTTATGAAAAGAGAAATCAGATAAATAATAATTCAATAAATATATGTTTTGGATTAAAAAACAGAATATGTGATGACCTCAAACTATTCCTCCTAAAGCACATGGTGTGTAATGCAGTATAAAATGCAGCCTTTTTGATCCACAGATGATCGTTTCGCGTCACTGAAGTCAGCCTCGCAGTGTCAACAAGAGCATTCAACAGTGCTTGTTATTGCAGAAACACGCTGTTGCATTACGGCGCGTGCTCCTGATGTGACCTTACACCCAGTCCAACGCCAAATTAGACCACAATATATCATCACAGACAAACACTGCAGGAATTCATCATGTAAACATCATATATAAGTCTACTTATCTGATTTCTCTACAAGGTTTAGACAAACATGGACCGTATTGTGTTAGGTCTTTATTCATTCTTTATTATGAAGTGAGACAAAATGTCCGCTGCCATTGTGCTTTTAAATAGTTCAAATACTAGGCATAAAAATCCCAGGGAAAATAACTCCAGAAATAAGATTAATTTGATTCTTTACAGTTTGTAGAAATATTAGATTCATCAAAGGGTTATGTACAAGGCATCTTGTAATAAACAGTTATTTTCCTTTGATCAGCATAGTACAAAAACAGCGGTTAGCCTATAGCTAATACAAGGCCTTTCTACCTGAATCTATACTTGTGCTACTATCTTTAAAAAGTTGAAACGTTCGTAGTATAAGGAAGTGCTTTAATACGATGAATGGACTTTATCATGGCTAGAGTAAGGTCATCTTATTGTGTTGATCATATTGAGCCCTGGTGCAGTGCAAGGGATCTCAGAAGGGACCCCTAAACTTGCCCATCTGTGAGAGATGTGATACGGGGTAGCTCCGCCAACGCTTGGGCCTCGGGCGTTCATTCCACAGACTTGGTGGTGAGATGTTCTGGATTGTTCTGGAACTATTCCATTAGCACCAGAAGCCTACGTTCTAAGACTACGACAAATACGTGGCAGGCAGTTGCGTAACCATTTACAAAAGGACCCGCTCCCTATCCCACCCCATGGGTTTATCCATTAAATACCCCACTCACTGGCTTTTCCCTGATATTCAATGTGTATGACTACTAAGAGTACTGGATAGAAAGATGATGTCATTATTATTACGCGATACTAATACCATGCATTATTGCTCTATAGTTTTTTATGATAAGACTCCCAAGAAATATTGCCGCCGGATGCTATCTAGATTTTGGCAAAAATCCAAAGCTTCATTAAATTGGCATAGATTTCATTATTATCGTTATTTGTTTTTTTTGCATGCAATAGGTTTATAAAGTGGCAAATAAAATAAGAGGATATTTAGAAAGTGTCAAATGCTTTGGCATATTCACGACGAAGGCTTGCAAAACAAAAAGTAAATTAAAGTGCAAATGAAGATTCTAAACAAACTTGAAGTAAAAATAAATAAATTAATTAATAAATAGATAGGCCTACATAAATAAGTGAATAAATAAATAGGTTTACCTCAACATTGAACACTTTTGTGTCCATTAACACCAGTACAATATTGTCCAATACTTTAAAAGGTTTGACCTTTGAGAGAAATTAAGACATTTTCAATGTCCTGTGAGTTTGGCAAACATATGATATTTCAGCTCATAATACTTGAGCAAATTGTTGTTGTTATAACAATCGAGGGAGGATAGCCAATGGAAACAAAAGTTTGGGTATAGGCTACATGAGTAATCCAACATGTCCTTAGTGATGCTGTTTGCTGCAGGAGGGTATAAGACCTGTGCTGTCACCATGGAACAGGTTGTCTAGGGAATAATATAGGGATACCATTGGAAGAAGTTTCATTACATGTTCATGGGTACTATAGAAGTCAATCGTCAATGGAGCTCATAGGTGAGAACTCTCCCTTAAAGCAGGCGGACTCATAGTGCTTGTTAAGGTAGGACTTTAGAGCAAAGGTCTTGTTGCATCTCTTACACTTGTAGTGCTTGAAGGCGGAGTGCGTCTGCATGTGAGCGCGGAGGTTGGAGCGGTCGGCGAATGCCTTTCCGCAGTGTGCGCATCCAAATGGCTTCTCGCCGGTGTGTGACCGCATGTGTCCCTGCAGCAGCCAAGGTCTACTGAAGGCCTTGCTACATATGTCACACTTGTGTTTGAGGTCGTGGGTGAGCAGATGCATGGCCATGGCGGGCATGGACACGTACACCTTCCCACAGGTGGGGCACTTCTTGGCCATCTTGCTCTCCAGACTCCGGTGGGTCTGCTTGTGCCGGCTCAGGTTGGAGGACGTGGCGTACGTCTTTCCGCACTCGTTGCACGTGTGACGCTGTATGGTCCTGGGGCTGCTGATGGCTTTTCTCCTCGACCTTCCGTCCGTGATGAAGAAGGCGTCTACCGTGTAGCCCTCGCTCACGGCGGTGTCTCCATTGATGTAGCCGGAGGAGATCTCGGAATGGGGGCTGTCGGGCTGGTCCGAGTCTGGTGCTCCGTAGTCGCTGTGGATGCCATCGTAGATGGGGCTGGGAGAGGGGCCTTTTTCGCTGTGGATGCCATTGTCACTTTCACCGTCATAGACAGACGGGGTCATGTAGTCACTGATGTACCCTGTAGCGTTGAAAAGAACAACAGACGGATTAAATGATTTATGTGATTTGGCCTACTGATGTTAACTGATGCAACAGTGGAATTCTCCCTAGTTGCAAGGCTTCATTTGTGACTCACAGCGCGAGAGCTCTGCAGCCTATTACTTCAGTCATTCACAGTTCCAGCAGAGGTGGGTTGAAAGACATTGACTTCTTGTGAAGGTATTTTTTTTCTACATCACTTCACCCCAAAAAAATCAATATCTCTCAGTTTCAATTAGTGAGCTATCCCATTTAAGGACAAAGGCGCAAGGGGAATAATATCACTTCAGTTATAATTGCATTTGCCTTTCTCAGAATATAGGTCGATGTGCACCACTGAACGTACACATAGTCTCACTTACATCCCGGTCCATCCAGGGTACTCCATGACCAAGAGATAGGAATGTGGATGAATATTCTATAAATGTACTTCCGGAAAAAAATCAGTCTGGTTATGCAAATGCAAGTGCACGCACTGTATTTTATAGAGCGTAAATAATGTCTTGAAACATGATCAAGCCTTCGTTTTAGAGACAAACATACTCTCTCTCTCTCTATCTATCCTTTCTGTCTCTGTGTGTGGCTATGGTAGTGGGCTTGGACTAATGATCCAAAGGGATACATTATAACGCCGTATTCTAATCTACAGTATCTTGCACACTCGTCTGTTGCACACTTGTGGGTAGATGTAGCTCAACAGGGTTTTAACCTTGTGTGCTCCGCTGTAGAGCACTTGAAATATCCCTGCCTCGGAAAATGTGCGGAGTCGACAAAAAATGCAAAATGTGACTGTATTGAATAGAATGTGACCGCGGGTCAGCAAAGCTCGATGTGCAACAAGCGTATCCCCACGCAAATAGACTACAATAAGCACTTAGTATAGCCTACACATAGAAGACCAAGCAATATAAGATAAACATTGTGCATGCCGATAAAAGATGGTGTGGGCATATTAACGTTAAAGTCAGAGATTCTAACAGCTTTACCTTTTTCATGAAAGCGGAGGCTGAGGTCGGTCCTCGACTTGCCATAATGTCTCTCCAGATCAGCAGATGAGAAATCATCGAGCTTAACCTTTTTGACCAGAAAAGATCTTGGCATGGTTCTACTCTGCACAAAACAACACTCGTCCGGTGGTTCAATGGGTCACTACTCATGCAAGGCGGGCTGAAAAGGGGCTAGCTGTATAGACGGGCGGAATCGCTCTTCAGCACGCCGATTTGTGTGTGATCAGATGCCAGCACAGGGCGAAAAGCCTGGGACCCCTTCCGAATCCTCACGCTGCTAGTCCTTGTTGAGCTGCTGGTTTACGTGCGACAGCGCCGTGTTCCGCTGGTAAGAAATACAACTTCAGCACTGGACAGCTCCCTTTCAGTGCTGCGTGCATGTACAGGCAGGCAGGCTTCAGCACTTGGACAGCACCCCCGCTGCGAGACAGTGAGAGATCCGTTCCTTCGCTCTTCTCCTCGCTCTCTCTTCCTCGTGCAGCTGTACTCAGTCTCCTCACAGATCGACCCTAGAAAAGAGGCTGGCTCCCAGGATTTGGCTCGTTTTAAACTTCACAGAGCGTCCCTTTATTCATGGAGTATTTGACAGTTCCCACGTAAATATGTACCACTCATTGTATAAAGGATGGCAGAAAAGTCACTCAGATGAAAACGCTGCCTCTCAGCTTGCTCTGGCTTTTCCCCCTTTCGCTCTCTCTCCGTGCTGAACTCTGTGAAGGTCTTGGGCTTTCTGAAGTCTGTTGATCAGCTGTTGGGATTTATATGGCTGCGATCATGTGCGAGATGGAGATGGAAGTGGTTCATTTAATCCATCAAAAGATATCTCCCGGGACCAACGTTGAACTAGGATGATTTCTGGACTTGGTGAGTCGTCCACGATTTCTTTTTTTTTTCTTCCGTTTATAACGATCATGTTTTATTATGGTGTTGACCATTATTTATTTTCAGTAAATCATCACAATAAATGGAACACTGACAGATAATAATAGTAGGCTATATAATATTATTTTATGAGTCCTGTAGGTCTATCATTTAATTTGTGTTCTATGTTCTTACTACACCGACACATTGATTTAGCTATATAGTATTATGAGCATGTTTAGGATACTTTTTTAGGGGACAATAAGTTGACGTAAATTCATTTTTATTTGGCTAGTAAGGATGAGCTTAGGAGCTTCATGTTTTGAAAATAAAAGACTGCATCTTCCATCACAGTAATAACTTTTACAAACCCCCGCTCACTCAACGTTTTCAAACCAACGCTGACGCTAACCACAAAATCAAAGGCTGGCTGTTGCCGGAGGCTTGCAGGTCACTTTTTTACATCACACACTATAAACCAATGGTGTTCTCTTTATGCAAATCACAGGAGCTGGGTACCAGAAGGTATTTTTCCTCAATGATTCCTGCAGGAGCCATATGTGCGCAATTAACGGAGATCCAGGAGCAGTAGTATCCTTGGCTGTTTGACATCGTGTTCTTTTTGTTCTTTCCTGCAGCAGGACGCCTTTGTGTTTGTGTCAGCCCCCGCTAGGCCCCGGCGTGCCCCGTGCCATTGTATGGGTCACATGTGCACTGCAGTCCGGATATGCTATAACCTACAAGTTTTGATACGACTTTAATACACATAGGCTACCCACCTATTAGGCTACTATTATTGCCTGTGTAGGCCCACTGTAGGTTATGCTTACGTTGGACAGAAATATGAATAGGCCTACTGTAAATATATGTTAGCCTTCATCAGAATTACATAACCATAATCTGTCTATTTTAGCTTATGTGTGAAGGTTATTGTTTGTACTAAATATTTTGCATCAGGGATATAGCCTATGCTTTCCATGCTGATGTAGCAGTTCGTAACCTCTGTAGACTCACACCTGAGCCCTGTCTAACACACCAAATAGAGGGGACTAAAACAACCAAACGCTATCCATAACACTGCGGAAACCGGGCATAAAATCACCTTGCATCTTTGCAGTTAACAAACTCCACAATACCATGCCTGAGGATAGCCGGGAAGGGGTGACCTGACTTGTTTATGGAAGGGAAGAAAAAAAAGACAAGAGAAAACAGTCCATTCTGCTTGCGCCTCACCTAGCGCACAGAAAATTCCCGGGAACTGCTGAGTTCAGCTTAAAAAACGCATGACAAATATAGAAGCTCGCGCGCCTCTAATTTGCATAATAATAGTCTGGGGATGGTTCCGCAACACCCAAACCCCAAATCAAAACAACTCATTGACATTTAATTCTCTCCTGTGAGTTTTAAACAATAGATATTCAAATTAACTCGTTTTGTCATTCGCGAATGTAAACAGAACGTCTCCTGGACCATTTTACAGAGGACAAAGAGAAGGTCAAGTGGTTTGTGGCATGATGTGTTAGTGAAAATATAGATACATTAGATAGATAGGCAAGGCACCTGCATTCTCTCCAGCGATATGGTAGATCCCTGTAGTAGATGCCAAAATAAACCTAATTAAAACTCCAGAACTTGATCAGCAGCAGATGTTCAGAGTATCTACAGGCAGTCATGTCTATGTGCACAGTACAAAGCAGAACACTAGTTAGTGTTAGTCAGTACTCCAATAACCTTGGTGGAGAAGGGAAATTACTCCACAGCAATGAGTTTGTCAATCATTTTGTTTCTATAATTATTAGAAATTCAATGTAAAATGTTAGGCCAGTGTTAACAAATTGACAATATGTTAGTACCAAATGTCACCCTACTCCCTAAATAGTGCACTATTTTTGACCAGATACCTATGGGCCTTGGTTAAATGTAGTGCACTATAAAGGGCACAAGGTGCCATTTGTGAACCAGACAATGTTGAAAACTGAAAACAATAGACTTTGGGAAGAGATGACCATGGCTGGGACTGATTAACAAAACAACCTCACTATGTCCACCCAACCACCCAAATCCTGTTTATTTCCTTTAGTCTTACTGTGGTCATTTCCATCATGTTTATACTGTGTAAACAACACAGCTCTGAAAATGCTTCATCTTTCACGTCAGTTCTTCATTACAAAGATAAGAGGATTTGTTTTCCCTTTTTTATAAGTGGGTAAGAGGAGCTCTCTAAGCCCAATTATCTGCTATAAATCCAGTCCTTCGGATTTCTCACAACTTCCTCTCCGAATAGCTAACCCTTAATTGTCCAGCCTAACGAGAGAGAAAACACACAGCGCATTGGTGTTAATTGAACACATCTTCTACAACAATAACATTATAACAACATTACAATAACATTGCAACAACATTACAAAAGCATTACAACAACCTTACAATAACATTAAAACAACATTGCAATAACATTATAACAACATTACAATAACATTATAACAACATTACAATAACATTATAACAACATTACAATAACATTGCAACAACATTACAAAAGCCTTACAACAACCTTACAATAACATTATAACAACATTACAATAACATTATAACAACATTACAATAACATTATAATAACATTACAATAACATTACAACAACATTACAATAACATTACAACAACATTACAATAACATTACAACAACATTACAATAACATTACAATAACATTACAACAACATTACAATAACATTACAATAACATTACAACAACATTACAATAACATTACAACAACATTACAATAACATGATGTAATTCACCCCAAGTCCATGTCATCCATTACCTGTCTACACCAAGCTTGACCCTTGGACTCCCTCCTGTATGTATCATCATCTGGTCTACCCACCACCACCACCACCTCCTTTCCACCGACCCCCTCTCCACCCCAGCTCCACCTCCCCTCCCTTGGCTTGGTCTCCACCTGGACATGGTTGGTGTGGTCCTGATCCTGGGAGAAAAGGCAGCTGCAGAGCCTGTCTGGCCTGCCCGTCTGCCTACCCGTCTGCCTGCCACTACCCAGACATGGCAGCTGGATGCAGGCAAGGTCCAGGCCAGAGGGAGAACCTTGATGGAGGGGTTGATGTCCGGTGGGCGAGGCCCACGGCTGTTTAATGAGAGATGTGTGTGTGTGTGTGTGTGTGTGCGTGCGTGCGTGCGTGTGTGTGTGTGTGACACATTAACGATGGGCTCAGCTGACGGGACCATGGGTTAATTAACATATGTATATTGATACCGTCGGTTCATGATGTATGGTGATACCCTAATTATTTATGAAATGCATAAAATGCATAAATGCGTCTTCACTAAGCAAACAAAACATTGTTTTGGGGTAGAGTACTGGGTATAAAATACACGGTCCATTTAAGGTTGTAGGGAAATTCAACCAGCTTTAGTATGGAGGACATGATAACTGTACTATAGACCAATAACCACACTTTGGAACTGAAACGTCATCTATGGATTCATCCCAAATGGCACCCTATTCTCTCTACAGTGGACTACTGTGACCAGAGCCCTGGTCAAAAGTAGTGCACTATATATAGGGAATTGGGTGCCATTTGGTATATATTTATGTATAAGATAAGGACAGCTACCTCCCCTACCAAAGCATTGAGTCATCACTACAGCCTCCCACTATATTATTAATGCCTATAGATGCCACTGTCACCTCAAGAAGATTTAAAACAGACATTCTAGCCTTAAAATCTCATCAGAAAATGTCCCTTCCATGGTCAGACTATAGTATTGTATGGGCCAGTAATGCAGACTTAGAGGCTTTGTCAGCGCTATAAGCCAGTAAAGGGATCGGGGGGATCATGAAATATTACAGGCCGCCGTATTGTCTCCCACCTTGAAGTAGAGCTGTATTGAAATTTTGCTGAATCCTTTTCTTTGGGTAAAGTGACTTACCTTCTCTCACACCCATGCAGATATTATACTGTATATCTAGAGAGGTAGAATTGGTCCTCTGATGCCCCCTAAAACACATAGATTTCATAAATATGTAACTGAGAAAAAGTTTGTGCCAGACATCCAAAAATTCTAAATGACTTTTGGATTGGAGCTAGGAATGGTTTATGGTTTGTGATGTAATGTTGGATGTAAAGATCTGCCATCATGCGTTACATGTAAAATGGATAGAGCAGTGTCATCAGTGACCTCAGATTAACAGGCATAACTAACAAGTTAGCAGAACTATTTCAAATGAACGAGAATCCTCATTAGAATCCCTCATTTAATAGCTGTAAGAAATTGGATGATGACGCAAGGGCAAAAAATATTACATTGCGTCCGAATATACACAAAGTCAATTATAATGAGCGTTTGTTGAGTCCACACTGTATCTTTTGTAAAAGTTTTGGGCAATTATTTTTGTGGGACAAAACTGCTATCTTCCAAGAGATATTTTCTGTTATTTTTTTGTTCTTTCTGTTTTACACTGTTGCTGCTCTGTCCCTGTTGCCTTGATTTGTGATTCTATAAGACTTTAGGGATATAGTGGCCATGCATCAGCCTGTCTGGGGGTTCACTGAAGTGTTGAAGTAAATTGCTTTCAGACTATTGGATGTCTAAGTGTGCCAGAGAGCTGCTGCAGTGAGCAGGCAGCAGAATAGAGGAGACATTCATTTACCTCAGAGTGGCATCTGAAAATTTCACCGACAGAAAATACACACTCTGCTTTACCGGTGCTGACAAACGTTCATACGCTTGACTTTTCTGGCATTTCCAGACAGGTATCTAGTGACTCTGGGTGGCATTGAATTTAGAGTCCTATATGTGTTAAGTAAACAAACTATTTAAAATGCTATCTGTTTATGATAATGGGGTGCATGCTTATTAACCTAAGGGTAACATGTATTGCATATCAAGCAGTCTAGACTCTGTCTATCTAGGCTGATCATATGGGTTTCATCCCACACAACACATGTGTCCTGTCTGCCAGGAGTATCTGACTGCCAGGTTCCCCATCTCATCCATCGCTTCAGCGCCCCTGAAGATGGGGGTACCCCCTGCTTGGGCCCCTCTCTGACCCCTCACCCCTGCCCCCCATGCATGAGTGGTCATTAGGACCACGTGAGGGGGGGGTCTCCTATTACCCCCATGTCCATATGACTCTTTGTCCGCCCCGTCCCAAACGCCCACCACAGAGATATGCGTAGCGTTTCATATATGGGCCTTCTCTTGAGGATATCACCTATCAGTCTAATCTGGGCCAGTCTGGAGACTGGGGCGACATTCATCTGATTTGTCATAACAGGTCTCTGGGGATGAGACTCCCACCAGCCCCCTACCCCCCAATGTTTGGGGAGGTTTCTCCCAAACCCCCTGTATCTCACCCCACCAGGGCCTGAAACTAATTAAATGTGAAAGTTAAAGAGGCTGAAATGGGGACAAAGGCTACATTATGCAGATGAATGTTTGTTTTCCATTTTCCCCATTCAGTTCTGTTTTGTCCTGGAGAAATAAAAGGGGGTCGTGGAAGAAAGGTTGAGTCTAACATTAAACAAAAACCTTGGTGTTTAATGTTTAAATGATTGCTGTTAATACTGAGATATTAAGATAACGAACAAGGCACAAAAAGGTTGTTGAGAGACTCTGTTGACTATCTCCCACTTCTACGGGACGATTCTTTAATCTCCTGGCTCCTCTGACCTTTAATTACCAACCACACAACTCCTCTTATCAGACAGAAAAGGCTCCCCATTATATCAGTGTGAAAGCTAGAGTGTAGGATGACAGACACACACACACACACACACACACACACACACACACACACACACACACACACACACACACACACACACACACACACACACACACACACACACACACACACACACAGCCCAGCCCAGCCGCTGTCATTAGCCTGAGATAGACAGAGACAGAGAGAGAGAGAGAGAGAGAGAGAGAGAGAGAGAGAGAGAGAGAGAGAGAGAGAGAGAGAGAGAGAGAGAGAGAGAGAGAGAGAGAGAGAGGGAGAGGGGGAGAGGGGGGGAGGGGTGTACAAACATCCAGTCGATCGCATCTTAATGAAGACCACATCAAGAGATGAGAATAAAGAAAGGACAACTGGTAAATTGAGAGTACACATGTGGAGCTGGGAACTCTAACCTGTTTTACATAGAGCATGTCACCAGGGGAATCGGACCTGATTAGCATTTTTATTGCTGGAGCAGAAAACCCTGTGTAGTCAGCCAACAGTCCCCATCCCTCCCTTCCCCACCTGTCCCAGGCAGGCTGTTGTTCAGCCAGGCTGAGCCAGGGCTCCAGGATGGAACCTGGAACCTAGAACCTGGAACCTTGTGATGCAGCCTCACTGCAGTGTCACCCAGGGCCCTGGGCATGGAACCTGGAACATAGAACCTGGAACCGGGAACCTGTAAGCTGAGTCCTGACTCTACCTCACTGTGTCACTTGTTCTCTGACTGCCCAGCTAGTGGAGACATACATAAACATGGAGATGAGAGCAGCGCCTGGCTCAAAGTCAAAAGTCACCACTGCTCAGTGTATGGATAGGTATGATTTTATGTGTTCATGTTTTTATGGGAGCGAAAGTGTTTATGTTTTTGGCTGGTGTATGTGTGTGTGTGTGTGTGTGTGCATGTGTGTCTGCCTGGCTGAGTGCATGTCAAAATAATACATATCCTTCACGCTTTTCTGAAAAAGAAAAGAAAAATTCCTCTTGTACATAATGTGTGAATGGAATGAATATGTGTGTGTGTGTGACCTACAGGCGTTTGGCATGGAGGCCGTGCAGCACTGCATCAGTCAAGCCAAAACCAATGGGGGAGAATAGAAGGATCTGAGCCTGAGCCCAAGGCAGCATCAACCTTTCAAATGAGAGCACAAAGGCACTCCGTCACAGCGTGTTGTCCACACAGGGAAGTGTACACATCAGCGTGTGAGCAACAGTTTTTCCAGCCTGCCTGGCTCTGTTCGTTCCGCTTTTCGCTCCTCCATGCCTTCTGGAATCACACGAGGCTGCCGATGGGCTTCAGTGGGGGAGAAAGGAGGGAGAGAGGAGGGAGAAAGGAGGGAGAGAGGAGGGAGAAAGGAGGGAGAGAGGAGGGATAGAGGAGGGAGAGAGGAGGGAGAGAGGAGGGAGAGAGGAGGGAGAAAGGAGGGAGAGAGGAGGGAGAAAGGAGGGAGAGAGGAGGGAGAAAGGAGGGAGAGAGGAGGGATAGAGGAGGGAGAGAGGGAGGGAGAGAGGAGGGAGAGAGGAGGGATAGAGGAGGGAGAGAGGAGGGAGAGAGGAGGGAGAGAGGAGGGAGAGAGGAGGGAGAGAAGAGGGAGAGAGGAGCAAACGATCCGGCGGCGGTATCAGATTCCGCTCTGCTTGGCTCTTTTCAATTAGTCAGCTTCTTCCCTTCCAGCCCTTTATTGCCTGCTCTCTCTCCTCCTCCTCTACCTGAGGAAGACAGCATGTGGAATTCTATTAGGAGCTATGCTCATTTTCCACCAATAAGACACGGCCGTTCGCCCACTTCCATCTTTTTCACCAACAATTCTTTATTATTGTTGCTCTCAGGTTCCTTGTCAGTGAAATGGGTTTGGGGATGGGAGGTGAAGTGAGGTGGGGGTTTGGATATTTAGTTCAGCAGCTATGAGCCTCACGGTCTTCAATTAGGGAGGCTCTCTGTCTCTCTCTCTCTATCCTCCCTTTCCCTCCCTTCCCTCCCTCCCTCCTTCCCTTCCTCCTTTCCTTCCCCTCCCTCCCTCCCTCCCTCCCTCCTTCCCTCCCTCCTTCCCTTCCTCCTTTCCTTCCCCTCCCTCCCTCCCTCCCTCCCTCCTTCCTTCTCTCTCTCTCTCTCTTTTATCTCTCAGCTGCTCTGTGGTCAGTGGTGTTTTGTGCAGCGAGAGACAATCTCATTATCCTCTAAATGGGGGACACAGAGTCTGTCAGTGTCAAGTGGCAGTCATCAGATACGTAGGAATGGGGGCGTAGGTGGCCCCTCGCACTGATAACCTCTCTCTCTCTCTCTCTTACTTCTCTAGCTACCTCTCTCTCTCTCTCTCTCTCTCTCTCTCTCTCTCTCTCTCCCCTCCTCGAATCTCCTCCTCATCTCGCTCTCTCTCTCTCTCTCTCTCTCCTCTCTCTCGTCGTTCTCTCTCTCTCTCCTCTCTCTCTCTCTTACTTTCTCTAGCTACCTCTCTCCTCTCTTTCTCTCTCTCTCTCTCTCTCTCTCTCTCTCTCTCTCATGCTCTCGCTCTCGCGTCTCAGCTCTCCTGTCTCTCTCTCTCTCTCTCTCTACAAGACAGGGTGAGGGCCTGATGCCTTATCAGCAGCCCTGTTCACTCTGTGTTAGGCGTATTAGGACTTGGGAGTGCATTAGGGCTAACGTGAGACCATATTATGAGACATTGGGACCGACACAGGGCTACTATTACTGCTCGTCATCTGTCAGGTAATGTATAGGTCTAATATCTTATAACCAATAGGGAAACGTGAAGTAGTAGTACACAGAACACTGTCGTGTGAAGCTTTAAGACATTTTATTTACAGTGTTTTTAATGAGAGAAAATCATTAATACTGGAAGGAACTAATGAAGGTGTCCATTTCTTTACTTTGTCATGTTGTTCCTTGTGTGCAGCTAGTTTCTAATCCATTCCTTGGTTAATTCACTAAGGGCCCTTATTGTCCCCTGAATAGTCTGTGGTCTGTGGTGGTGACATGGCCCTTATTGTCCTCTAAACAGTCTGTGGTCTGTGGTGGTGACATGGCCCTTATTGTCCTCTAAACAGTCTGTGGTCTGTGGTGGTGACATGGCCCTTATTGTCCTCTAAACAGTCTGTGGTCTGTGGTGGTGTAACGGCGCTTATTGTCCTCTAAACAGTCTGTGGTCTGTGGTGGTGACATGGCCCTTATTGTCCTCTAAACAGTCTGTGGTCTGTGGTGGTGACATGGCCCTTATTGTCCTCTAAACAGTCTGTGGTCTGTGGTGGTGACATGGCCCTTATTGTCCTCTAAACAGTCTGTGGTCTGTGGTGGTGACATGGCCCTTATTGTCCTCTAAACAGTCTGTGGTCTGTGGTGGTGTAACGGCCCTTATTGTCCTCTAAACAGTCTGTGGTCTGTGGTGGTGTAACGGCCCTTATTGTCCTCTAAACAGTCTGTGGTCTGTGGTGGTGACATGGCCCTTATTGTCCTCTAAACAGTCTGTGGTCTGTGGTGGTGTAACGGCCCTTATTGTCCTCTAAACAGTCTGTGGTCTGTGGTGGTGTAACGGCCCTTATTGTCCTCTAAACAGTCTGTGGTGGTGTAACGGCCCTTATTGTCCTCTAAACAGTCTGTGGTCTGTGGTGGTGACATGGCCCTTATTGTCCTCTGAACAGTCTGTGGTCTGTGGTGGTGACATGGCCCTTATTGTCCTCTAAACAGTCTGTGGTCTGTGGTGGTGTCTCACTGTGGCCCCCCTGTAATCACTATGGCCCCTCTGTAACCACTGTGTCCCTCCCTGTAATCACTGTGATCCCTCCTGTATTCACTCTCCCCCTCCCTGTAATCACTGTGACCCCTCCTGTATTCACTCTCCCCCCCCTGTAATCACTGTGACCCCTCCTGTATTCACTCTCCCCCCCTGTAATCACTGTGACCCCTCCTGTATTCACTCTCCCCTCCCTGTAATCACTGTGACCCCTCCTGTATTCACTCTCCCCCCCCCTGTAATCACTGTGCCCCCTCCTGTATTCACTCTCCCCCCCCTGTAATCACTGTGACCCCTCCTGTATTCACTCTGTCCCCCAGTAATCACTGTGACCCCTCCTGTATTCACTCCCCCCCCTGTAATCACTGTGTCCCCTCCTGTATTCACTCCCCCCCCGTGTAATCACTGTGCCCCCTCCTTTATTCACTCTCCCCCCCCCTGTAATCACGGTGACCCCTCCTGTATTCACCCCCCCCCCTGTAATCACTGTGCCCCCTCCTGTATTCACTCCCCCCCTGTAATCACTGTGGCTTTCCTGTGGCTAGGATACAGACAGATGCTGCATCCCAAATGGGCACCCTGTTCCCTACATGTGCTACTTTTGATTTGGGGGTTGGCTATTTAGTTCAGCAGCTATGAGCCTCACGGTCCTCTGTTAGGGAATCAAACAGGCTGTGTTCTTTCAAAACACCAGTCTCAACAACAGTCTCAACAACAGTGAGGAGGCGACTCCGGGATGCTGGCTTTCTAGGCAGAGTTGCAAAGAAAAAGCCCTAACTCAGACTGGCCAATAAAAAGAAAAGATTATGTCGCCTCTTCACCGTTGACGTTGAGACTGGTGTTTTGTGGGTACTATTTAATGATGCTGCCAGTTGAGGACTTGTGAGGCGTCTGTTTCTTAAACTAGACACTCTAATGTACTTGTCCTCATGCTCAGTTGTGCACCGGGGCCTCCCACTCCTCTTTCTATTCTGGTTAGAGACAGTTTGCGCTGTTCAGTGAAGGGAGTAGTACACAGCGTTGTACGAGATTTTCAGTTTCTTGGCAATTTTTCGCATGGAATAGCCTTCATTTCTCAGATCAAGAATAGACTGACGAGTTTCAGAAGAAATTCCTTTGTTTCTGGCCATTTTCAGCCTGTAATCGAACCCACAAATTCTGATGCTCCAGATACTCAACTAGCCTAAAGAAGGCCAGTTGTGTTGCTTTTTTTAATTAGGACAACAGTTATCAGCTGTGCTGTGCTAATGATCAATTAGCCTTTTAAATTGATAAACTTGGATTAGCTAACACAACGTGCCATTGGAACAAAGGAGTGATGGTTGCTGATAATGGGCCTCTGTACGCCTATGTAGATATTCCATTAAAAATCAGCCGTTTCCAGCTACAATAGTCATTTACAACATTAACAATGTCTACACTGTATTTCTGATCAATTTTGTGTTATTTCAATGGACAAAATTTTTTGCTTTTCTTTCAAAAACAAGGACATTTCTAAGTGACCCCAAACTTTTGAATGGGAGTGTATATATATCCCTCCCTCCCTGCCCCTCCCTCCCTCTCTCTCTTTATATAAATATATCTCTCTCTCCCTCCCTCCCTCTCTATCTTTATATAAATATATCTCTCTCTCCCTCCCTCACTCTCTCTCTTTATATACATATATCTCTCTCTCCCCTCCCTCCCTCTCTCTCTTTATATAAATATATCTCTCTCCCTCCCTCCCTCTCTCTCTGTATATAAATATATCTCTCCCTCCCTCCCTCTCTCTCTTTATATAAATATATCTCTCTCCCTCCCTCCCTCTCTCTCTGTATATAAATATATCTCTCCCTCCCTCCGTCTCTCTCTGTATATAAATATATCTCTCCCTCCCTCCCTCTCTCTCTTTATATAAATATATCTCTCTCTCCCTCCCTCCCTCTCTCTCTTTATATAAATATATCTCTCTCTCCCTCCCTCCCTCTCTCTCTTATATAAATATATCTCTCCCTCCCTCCCTCCCTCTCTCTCTTTATATAAATATATCTCTCTCTCCCTCCCTCCCTATCTCTCTTTATATAAATATATCTCTCTCTCCCTCCCTCCCTCTCTCTCTTTATATAAATATATCTCTCTCTCCCTACCTCCCTCTCTCTTTATATAAATATATATCTCTCTCCCTCCCTCTCTCTCTTTATATAAATATATCTCTCTCCCTCCCTCCCTCTCTCTCTTTATATAAATATATCTCTCTCCCTCCCTCCCTCTCTCTCTATTTATATAAATATATATCTCTCTCCCTCCCTCTCTCTCTTTATATAGATATATCTCTCTCCCTCCCTCCCTCTCTCTCTTTATATAAATATATCTCTCTCTCCCTCCCTCCTTCTCTCTCTTTATATAAATATATCTCTTTCTCCCTCCCTCCCTCTCTCTCTTTATATAACTATATCTCTCTCTCCCTCCCTCCCTCTCTCTTTATATAAATATATCTCTCTCCCTCCCTCTCTCTCTTTATATAGATATATCTCTCTCCCTCCCTCCCTCTCTCTCTTTATATAAATATATCTCTCTCTCCCTCCCTCCCTCTCTGTCTTTATATAAATATATCTCTCTCTCCCTCCCTCCCTCTCTCTCTTTATATAGATATATCTCTCTCCCCTCCCTCCCTCTCTCTCTTTATATAAATCTCTCTCTCCCTCCCTCCCTCTCTCTCTTTATATAAATATATCTCTCTCTCCCTTCTTCCCTCCCTCTCTCTCTCTCTTTATATAAATATATCTCTCTCTCCCTCCCTCTCTCTCCCTCCCTCCCTCTCTCTCTTTATATAAATATATCTCTCTCTCCCTCCCTCTCTCTCTTTATATAAATATATCTCTCTCCCTCCCTCCCTCTCTCTCTTTATATAAATATATCTCTCTCTCCCTTCCTCCCTCTCTCTCTTTATATAAATATATCTCTCTCTCCCTCCCTCCCTCTCTCTTTATATAAATATATCTCCCTCCCTCCCTCCCTCTCTCTCTTTATATAAATATATCTCTCTCTCCCTCCCTCCCTCTCTCTCTTTATATAAATATATCTCTCTTTCCCTCCCCCCTCTCTCTTTACATAAATATATCTCTCTTCCTCCCTCCCTCTCTCTCTTTATATAAATATATCTCTCTCTCCCTTCCTCCCTCTCTCTCTTATATAAATATATCTCTCTCTCCCTCCATCCCTCTCTCTTTATATAAATATATCTCTCTCCCTCCCTCCCTCTCTCTCTTTACATAAATATATATCTCTCCCTCCATCCCTCTCTCTTTATATAAATATATCTCTCTCCCTCCCTCTCTCTCTCTCTTTACATAAATATATCTCTCTCCCTCCCTCTCTCTTTTATATAAATATATCTCTCTCCCTCCCTCCCCTCCCTCTCTCTTTATATAAATATATATCTCTCCCTCCCTCCCTCTCTCTCTTTATATAAATATATATCTCTCTCCCTCCCTCCCTCTCTCTCCCTCCCTCTCTCTCTCTTTATATAAATATATCTCTCTCCCTCCCTCTCTCTCTTTATATACATATATAACTCTCTCCCTCCGTCCCTCTCTCTCCCTCCCTCCCTCTCTCTCTTTATATAAATATATCTCTCTCCCTCCCTCCCTCTCTCTCTTTATATAAATATATATCTCTCTCCCTCCCTCCCTCTCTCTCCCTCCCTCCCTCTCTCTCTTTATATAAATATATCTCTCTCTCCCTCCCTCCCTCTCTCTCTTTATATAAATATATCTCTCTCTCCCTCTCTCTCTCTTTATATATACACTGCTCAAAAAAATAAAGGGAACACTTAAACAACACATCCTAGATCTGAATGAAATAAATAATCTTATTAAATACTTTTTTCTTTACATAGTTGAATGTGCTGACAACAAAATCACACAAAAATAATCAATGGAAATCCAATTTATCAACCCATGGAGGTCTGGATTTGGAGTCACACTCAAAATTAAAGTGAAAAACCACACTACAGGCTGATCCAACTTTGATGTAATGTCCTTAAAACAAGTCAAAATGAGCCTCAGTAGTGTGTGTGGCCTCCACGTGCCTGTATGACCTCCCTACAACGCCTGGGCATGCTCCTGATGAGGTGGTGGATGGTCTCCTGAGGGATCTCCTCCCAGACCTGGACTAAAGCATCCGCCAACTCCTGGACAGTCTGTGGTGCAACGTGGCGTTGGTGGATGGAGCGAGACATGATGTCCCAGATGTGCTCAATTGGATTCAGGTCTGGGGAACGGGCGGGCCAGTCCATAGCATCAATGCCTTCCTCTTGCAGGAACTGCTGACACACTCCAGCCACATGAGGTCTAGCATTGTCTTGCATTAGGAGGAACCCAGGGCCAACCGCACCAGCATATGGTCTCACAAGGGGTCTGAGGATCTCATCTCGGTACCTAATGGCAGTCAGGCTACCTCTAGCAAGCACATGGAGGGCTGTGCGGCCCCCCAAAGAATTGCCACCCCACACCATGACTGACCCACCGCCAAACCGGTCATGCTGGAGGATGTTGCAGGCAGCAGAACGTTCTCCACGGCGTCTCCAGACTCTGTCACGTCTGTCACATGTGCTCAGTGTGAACCTGCTTTCATCTGTGAAGAGCACAGGGCGCCAGTGGCGAATTTGCCAATCTTGGTGTTCTCTGGCAAATGCCAAATGTCCTGCACGGTGTTGGGCTGTAAGCACAACCCACACCTGTGGACGTCGGGCCCTCATACCACCCTCATGGAGTCTGTTTCTGACCGTTTGAGCAGACACATGCACATTTGTGGCCTGCTGGAGGTCATTTTGCAGGGCTCTGGCAGTGCTCCTCCTTGCACAAAGGCAGAGGTAGCGATCCTGCTGCTGGGTTGTTGCCCTCCTACGCCCTCCTCCACATCTCCTGATGTACTGGACTG
The DNA here is from genome assembly GCF_901001165.1 of Salmo trutta. Classification (NCBI taxonomy): domain Eukaryota; kingdom Metazoa; phylum Chordata; class Actinopteri; order Salmoniformes; family Salmonidae; genus Salmo; species Salmo trutta. Next base: position 33,282,443 of record NC_042990.1, on the reverse strand, counting down.
TCTCCTGGTAGCGCCTCCATGCTCTGGACACTACGCTGACAGACACAGCAAACCTTCTTGCCACAGCTCGCATTGATGTGCCATCCTGGATGAGCTGCACTACCCGAGCCACTTGTGTGGGTTGTAGACTCCGTCTCATGCTACCACTAGAGTGAAAGCACCGCCAGCATTCAAAAGTGACCAAAACATCAGCCAGGAAGCATTGGAACTGCGAAGTGGTCTGTAGTCTCCACATGCAGAACCACTCCTTTATTGGGGGTGATTTGCTTATTGCCTATAATTTCCACCTGTTGTCTATTCCATTTGCACAACAGCATGTGAAATGTATTGTCAATCAGCGTTGCTTCCTAAGTGGACAGTTTGATTTCACAGAAGTGTGATTGACTTGAAATTACATTGTGTTGTTTAAGTGTTCCCTTTATTTTTTTGAGCAGTATAGATATATCTCTCTCTCTCTCCCTCCCTCTCTCTCTTTATATAAATATATCTCTCTCTCCCTCCCTCCCTCTCTCTCTTTATATATGTATCTCTCTCTCCCTCCCTCCCTCTCTCTCTTTATATAACTATATCTCTCTCTCCCTCCCTCCCTCTCTCTCTTTACATATATATCTCTCTCTCTCTCCCTCCCTCTCTCTCTTTATATAGATATATCTCTCTCTCTCCCTCCCTCCCTCTCTCTCTTTATATATATGTATCTCGCTCTCCCTCCCTCACTCTCTCTCTTTATATAAATATATCTCTCTCTCCCTCCCTCCCTCTCTCTCTTTATATATATGTATCTCTCTCTCCCTCCCTCCCTCTCTCTCTTTATATAGATATATCTCTCTCTCCCTCTCTCCCTCTCTCTCTTTATATAGATATATCTCTCTCCCTCCCTCCCTCCCTCTCTTTATATAAATATATATCTCTCTCTCTCCCTCCCTCTCTCTTTATATATAGACATATCTCTCTCTCTCTATATATATATATATATATATATACACTGCTCAAAAAAATAAAGGGAACACTTAAACAACACAATGTAACTCCAAGTCAATCACACTTCTGTGAAATCAAACTGTTCACTTAGGAAGCAACACTGATTAACAATAAATTTCACATGCTGTTGTGCAAATGGAATAGACAACAGGTGGAAATTATAGGCAATTAGCAAGACACCCCTAATAAAGGAGTGGTTCTGCAGGTGGTGACCACAGACCACTTCTCAGTTCCTATGCTTCCTGGCTGATGTTTTGGTCACTTTTCAATGCTGGCGGTGCTTTCACTCTAGTGGTAGCATGAGACGGAGTCTACAACCCACACAAGTGGCTCAGGTAGTGCAGCTCATCCAGGATGGCACATCAATGCGAGCTGTGGCAAGAAGGTTTGCTGTGTCTGTCAGCGTAGTGTCCAGAGCATGGAGGCCCTACCAGGAGACAGGCCAGTACATCAGGAGATGTGGAGGAGGCCGTAGGAGGGCAACAACTCAGCAGCAGGACCGCTACCTCCGCCTTTGTGCAAGGAGGAGCAGGAGAAGCACTGCCAGAGCCCTGCAAAATGACCTCCAGCAGGCCACAAATGTGCATGTGTCTGCTCAAACGGTCAGAAACAGACTCCATGAGGGTGGTATGAGGGCCCGACGTCCACAGGTGGGGGTTGTGCTTACAGCCCAACACCGTGCAGGACGTTTGGCATTTGCCAGAGAACACCAAGATTGGAAAATTCGCCACTGGCGCCCTGTGCTCTTCACAGATGAAAGCAGGTTCACACTGAGCACTGTGACAGACGTGACAGAGTCTGGAGACGCCGTGGAGAACGTTCTGCTGCCTGCAACATCCTCCAGCATGACCGGTTTAGCGGTGGGTCTGTCATGGTGTAGGGTGGCATTTCTTTGGGGGGGCCGCACAGCCCTCCATGTGCTCGCCAGAGGTAGCCTGACTGCCATTAGGTACCGAGATGAGATCCTCAGACCCCTTGTGAGACCATATGCTGGTGCGGTTGGCCCTGGGTTCCTCCTAATGCAAGACAATGCTAGACCTCATGTGGCTGGAGTGTGTCAGCAGTTCCTGCAAGAGGAAGACATTGATGCTATGGACTGGCCTGCCCGTTCCCCAGACCTGAATCCAATTGAGCACATCTGGGACATCATGTCTCGCTCCATCCACCAACGCCACGTTGCACCACAGACTGTCCAGGAGTTGGCGGATGCTTTAGTCCAGGTCTGGGAGGAGATCCCTCAGGAGACCATCCACCACCTCATCAGGAGCATGCCCCGGCATTGTAGGGAGGTCATACAGGCACGTGGAGGCCACACACACTACTGAGCCTCATTTTGACTTGTTTCAAGGACATTACATCAAAGTTGGATCAGCCTGTAGTGTGGTTTTCCACTTTAATTTTGAGTGTGACTCAAAATCCAGACCTCCATGGGTTGATAAATTGGATTTCCATTGATTATTTTTGTGTGATTTTGTTGTCAGCACATTCAACTATGTAAAGATAAAAGTATTTAATAAGATTATTTCTTTCATTCAGATCTAGGATGTGTTGTTTAAGTGTTCCCTTTATTTTTTTGAGCAGTATATATAAACTCAGCAAATAAAGAAACGTCCTCTCACTGTCAACTGCTTTTATTTTCAGAAAACTTAACATGTGTAAATATTTGTATGAAGATAACAAGATTCAACAACTGAGACATAAACTGAACAAGTTCCACAGGCATGTGACTAACAGAAATGGAGTAATGTGTCCCTGAACAAATGGGGGGGGTTAAAATCAAAAGTAACAGTCAGTATCTGGTGTGGCCACCAGCTGCACTAAGTACTGCAGTGCATCTCCTCCTCATGGACTGCACCAGATTTTGCCAGTTCTTGCTGTGAGATGTCACCCCACACTTCCACCAAGGCATCTGCAAGTTCCCGGACATTTCTGGGGGGAATGGCCCTAGCCTTCACCCTCCAATCCAACAGATGTGCTCAATGGGATTGAGACTAGCCCTGGCAGAACACTGACGTTCCTGTCTTGTAGGAAATCACGCACAGAACGAGCAGTATGGCTGGTGGCATTGTCATGCTGGAGGGTCATGTCAGGATGAGCCTGCAGGAAGGGTACCACATGAGGGAGGAGGATGTCTTCCCTGTAACACACAGCGCTGAGATTGCCTGCAATGACAACAAGCTCAGTCCGATGATGCAGTGAAACACCGCCCCAGACCATGACGGACCCTCCACCTCCAAATCGATCCCGCTCCAGAGTACAGGCCACGGTGTAACACTCATTCTTTTGACGCTAAATCCGAATCCGACCATCACCCCTGGTGAGACAAAACCACGACTCGTCAGTGAAGAGCACTTTTTGCCAGTCCTGTCTGGTCCAACGATGGTGGGTTTGTGCCCATAGGCGACATTGTTGCCGGTGATGTCTGGTGAAGACCTGCCTTACAACAGGCTTACAAGCCCTCAGTCCAGCCTCTCTCAGCCTATTGAGGACAGTCTGAGCACTGATGGAGGGATTGTGCGTTCCTGGTGTAACTCGGGCAGTTGTTGTTGCCATCCTGTACCTGTCCCGCAGGTGTGATGTTCAGATGTACCGATCCTGTGCAGGTGTTGTTACACGTGGTCTGCCACTGCGATGACGATCAGCTGTCCGTCCTGTCTCCCTGTAGCGCTGTCTTCGGCGTCTCACAGTACGGACATTGCAATTTATTGCCCTGGCCACATCTGCAGTCCTCATGTCTCCTTGTAACATGCCTAAGGCACGTTTTGTTTTCAGTAGAAAGGCCTCTTTAGTGTCCTAAGTTTTCATAACTGTTACCTTAATTTCCTACCGTCTGTAAGCTGTTAGTGTCCACAGGTGCATGTTCATTAATTGTTTATGGTTCATTGAACAAGCATGGGAAACAGTGTTTAAACCCTTTACAATGAAGATCTGTGAAGTTATTTGTATTTTTACGAATTATCTTTGAATGACAGGGTCCTGAAAAAGAGACATTTCTTTTCTTGCTGAGTTTATATATCTCTCCGTCCCTCTCTCCCTCTATATATATATCTCCCTCCCTCTCATGCACCATCCTCCCCCTCCCTCCCTCCAGATGGTTGAGGTGACACGACCTGTCTGTCTGTGGAGGGAGGACATGGGGAGACATGCTTCATCAGACATACCTAGTTTACTGCACGCACCCCTAACATCTCCATGTAAAACATCTCCATGTAAATGATCTGCATGTATAACATCTGCATGTAAAACATCTCCATGTAAAACATCTGCATGGACATGCCAGCCCAACATTAATCCCCACAGACAGACAAGAGGGTCACAGACTAAAATTGTTTATATCCCAAATGGCATCCCTATTCCGTATATAGTGCAGTACTTTTGACCAGGCCCCGTGGGGTAGTTGTGCAGAATGTAGGGAATAGAGCACCATTTGGAATGCACCGCGTGACAACAACATGTACTGTGCCTTGACCTCTGAGCAATTCCGTATTGCCTTCACAGTGTCAGTTACTAATAGAAATATTGAACACCTACTGCAACACTGCCCTACCAGTAACTATCGCATTCAAACACACGGTGAGACATATTTGTCTTATACAGTTGAAGTCGGAAGTTTACATACACCTTAGCCAAATACATTTAAACTCAGTTTTTCATAATTCCTGGCATTTAATCAGAGTAAAAATGAAAGAAGGATTTATTTCAGCTTTTATTTCTTTCATCACATTCCCAGTGGGTCAGAAGTTTACATACACTCAATCAGTACTTGGTAGCATTGCCTATAAATTGTTTAACTTGGGTCAAACGTTTCGGGTGGCCTTCCACAAGCTTCCCACAATAAGTTGGGTGAATTTTGGCCCATTCCTCCTGACAGAGCTGGTGTAACTGAGTCAGGTTTGTAGGCCTCCTCGCTCGCACACGCTTTTTCACTTCTGCCCACAAATGTTCTATAGGATTGAGGTCAGGGCTTTGTGATGGCCACTCCAATACCTTGACTTTGTTGTCCTTAAGCCATTTTGCCACAACTTTGGAAGTATGCTTGGGGTCATTGTCCATTTGGAAGACCCATTTGCGACCAAGCTTTAACTTCCTGACTGATGTTTGAGATGTTGCTTCAATATATCCACATAATTTTCTATCCTCATGTAGCCATCTATTTTGTGAAGTGCACCAGTCCCTCCTGCACCAAAGCACTTCCACAACATGATGCTGCCATCCCCGTGCTTCACAGTTGGGATGGTGTTCTTCGGTTTGCAAGCCTCCCCCTTTTTCCTCTAAACATATCGATGGTCATTATGGTCAAACAGTTCTATTTTTGTTTCATCAGACCAGAGGACATTTCTCCAAAAAGTACAATCTTTGTCCCCATGTGCAGTTGCAAACCGTAGTCTGGCTTTCTTGTGGCGGTTTTGGAGCAGTGGCTTCTTCCTTGCTGAGCGGCCTTTCAGGTTCTGTCGATATAGGACTCGTTTTACTGTGGATATAGATACTTTTGTACCTGTTTCCTCCAACATCTTCATGATGTCA
>NC_042990.1:33251941-33271941 GCF_901001165.1 Salmo trutta | reverse complement strand
ATACAGCCTCATCAACTGGTTAACTTCCCTAGCACCCTAAGTGGGCAGCAGCGGTAGCATACAAAACCAAACCTGAGTGAAAACATACATCTCAATGGATCTTTGCTACCATTGGAAAATAAGAGATCTCTTCCCCCCACATCCATTTCCCATCATGGACTATGACTGTATCTCAAACAGAGGTCAATTTCAGAAGCGACATGACATTCCACACCACAGCGCTGTGGGAGGGTGGAAGACAGGCCCTACAGAACAGCACAGCATGGCGCTGTGTGAGGGTGGAAGACAGGCCATACAGAACAGCACAGCACGGCGCTGTGTGAGGGTGGAAGACAGGCCCTATAGAACAGCACACCACAGCGCTGTGTGAGGGTGGAAGACAGGCCCTATAGAACAGCATGGCGCTGTGTGAGGGTGGAAGACAGGCCCTATAGAACAGCATGGCGCTGTGTGAGGGTGGAAGACAGGCCCTACAGAACAGCACACCACAGCGCTGTGAGGGTGGAAGACAGGCCCTACAGAACACCACAGCGCTGTGTGAGGGTAGAAGACAGGCCCTATAGAACAGCACACCACAGCGCTGTGGGAGGGTGGAAGACAGGCCCTACAGAACACCACAGCGCTGTGTGAGGGTAGAAGACAGGCCCTATAGAACAGCACGGCGCTGTGGGAGGGTGGAAGACAGGCCCTATAGAACAGCACGGCGCTGTGTGAGGGTGGAAGACAGGCCCTACAGAATAGCACAGCACAGCGCTGTGGGAGGGTGGAAGACAGGCCCTACAGAACAGCACAGCACAGCGGTGTGTGAGGGTGGAAGACAGGCCCTATAGAACAGCACACCACAGCGCTGTGTGAGGGTGGAAGACAGGCCCTACAGAACAGCACACCACAGCCCACTGAGGAGGCACAGGAACACCTGTAAGTCCCGCGGTTGGTCTGTTCATTCCGGGTGGTGGGTGGGGGACCGGAGGAGGGGGGTCTTTTAGTCTCAGTTAGTATCGGGTAGTCTTTCAGAGTCCCTGCCTGTCCCTGTCCCTGCCCAGCCCAGCCTCCCTCCCTCCGCTGTGTGAATCCTTGGCCTGTTAATGACAGTGTGAGCAGTGTGTGGGGCCTTGCTTTACCATGGCGATGGAACATAGATATAATGACGCTTAACTGCTTCACTCCGCTGCTATTGAGCTCATCGCCCTGCTGTGCTGCCGAGTGCCAGGTGCTGCCGGAGAGAGAAGAGGAGAAGGGAGAGAGATGTAGGGAGAGGAGGAGGTTGTGTGTGTGTGTGTGTGTGTGTGTGTGTGTGTGTGTGTGTGTGTGTGTGTGTGTGTGTGTGTGTGTGTGTGTGTGTGTGTGTGTGTGTGTGTGTGTGTGTGTGTGTGTGTTATATGTGTCTAGCCGGGGGTGAGGGAGCCAAAACGTCAGCGTAGAAGAGGCCATTTCAATAGGGACCTGATTTCAGATCATCCTGATCACCCTCTCAATAGAGGAAATGCTCCCCCTTCCCCCCCCCCCTCTATTGGGTCTGAATGAAGCAACATCCACCTGCTAGCATCAACGTCTATTGGCCCCTCTTGTGGCTTCTATGGCTTTTTCACCACTTCCTCTTCTCCAGCGCTGGCTCATCCTTCCCCCACCCTGTGAGTCTCATTGAGGTTTGTGAATGCTGGGCCGGCAGGGTGTATTGAGCCTGGTCTTGGAGAGTGGACATTGTTCCCCTCATTGACTGCCAGAAAGGGTGGGCTGTGAGAGGGCCTATGTTTACTTTGCCTTCAATTGGCCATATCCTGTATCCCTCCCTCCCTTCCCCTCTCTCAAATCAAAGCCTTTTATCAGTCTCTCTCTCTCTTACTTCTCTAGCTACCCCTCTCTCTCTCTCTTACTTCTCTAGCTACCTCTCTCTCTCTCTCTTACTTCTCTAGCTACCTCTCTCTCTCTCTTACTTCTCTAGCTACCTCTCTCTCTCTCTTACTTCTCTAGCTACCTCTCTCTCTCTCTTACTTCTCTAGCTACCTCTCTCTCTCTCTCTCTCTCAGAAGAACCAATCACAGAGAGAGATACTAGGTTTGAAACAGCTTTGAATGGACCTATTAATAAACGACACATTGAATTATCTTAAATTAAGATATTACATTTGAATTATTGATTTGTACACTGTAATGAAAAACTATAATTTCTACGGTAATTTGGGGTATTATCAACAGTAAATACTATGAAATGTTTTACTGCAGCAGGTTCTACAATGGAGTCGGAGGAGATATCTGTCGTTTTAGGGTCTCCTAACCAATTGTGTTATTGTGTGTGTTTTTTCACATTATTTGTAATTTATTTTGTACATAATGTTTCTGCCACCGTCTCTTATGACCGAAAAGAGCTTCTAGATATCAGGACAGCGATTACTCCCCCGCTCCTACTTTTGCCCCCAGAAAAGCCTCACTTTGTCGGGCATGGACTCTGCAAGGTGTCGAAAGCGTTCCACGGGGATGCTGGCTCATGTTGACTCCAATTCTTCCCACAGTTGTGTCAAGTTGGTTGAATGTCCTTTGGGTGGTGGACTATTCTTGATACACACGGGAAACTGTTGAACATGAAAAACCCAGCAGCGTTGCAGTTCTTGACAAAAAACGGTGTGCCTGGCACCTACTACCATACCCCGTTCAAAGACACTTCAATCTTTCGTCTTGCCCATTCACCCTCTGAATGGCACACATACACAATCCATGTCTCAATTGTCTCAAGGCTTAAAAATCCTTCCTCAACCTGTCTCCTCCCCTTCATCTACACTGATTGAAGTGGATTTAACAAGTGACATCAGTAAGGAATCATTGCTTTCATCTGGATTCACCTGGTCAGTAGATGTCGTGGAAAGAGCAGTTCTTAATGTTTTGTCTACTCAGAATATTTCCACCCAGCACTCTTTTAGTTAGGAGCATCAGCACACCTTAAAATGGCTGGTTTTCTTCTGTCCACGCTTCTTAGAATGAAGCAATATATTGTGGGTTCTATTGAATTCAAGTGTGGATATTGGAACGTGCTATAATGCAGGGCTAGCCTGGGTACCAGACTGTTTGTGTCATCATGCCACTCCATGCCTTGTGATACCAAACATGGAGTGGCAAAGAATGGCATGATGGCACAAACAGACTGGTACCCAGGCTAATGAAAGGCCGGCAGTTTGACGTATTTTACTCAGGCACCAGAAGGCCTATTAAAAGAGCAACAGTCTGGGTCGTTCCTCCAAAAGGACAATCTAATCAAATGATAAGTTAATAACCGCTGTGTGTGTAGATGTTGAAGGTGCCTCAAAGAGGCCAGTAATGGATATAAATCCAGGCTAAACAGGGAGCCACATTGTGAACATTTGCATGAACAGCAGGGGTACCGGTTCACGCTGGCTCTTTCACGGTATAAAGGGGAAGTGTTTTCAGTGTGCCGCTAATATACTATTAGTATTCCTTAACAGAGGACGGTGTTGATGGTGTCAATGTGGACCGTGACGTGGTTACAGCTAGTAGAGAGAGAGGTTAACGGACGAAGCCCCCACTGTGGGCTTTCTGTCGAGGTCAGCTGATAGTATAATTAAGCACAGAAGAGAAAGGAAGAGGGGAGCAGCTTGAACGACAATGGGAGGAGGAGAGGAAAGGGGAGAAGAGGAGAGGAATCAGGTTATTAGAGGTATCTAGACTGTGCAGGTGAAAACCCTTGTCACAGCAGTGTCAGACGAAGTTAAACAAGCCTGAGGAGGATGGCGTTATGTTCTGGGTGTTTAGGATAGAATGGATGTAACAATCGCAAGTTGCCCCTTTAAGTAACCAGTGTTTTTTGTAGCACTACCAGTATTTCAACAAAAGGCACAACTGGGTTTAATGTGACAGCGTTGCTATTCTTGTTCATTAATCTGTTCATGAGGTCATGGGTTGAACTTGGTGGTACCAGTCCTCAAACACTAATCACCAAATGTTTTCAGAAAATATCAAAATAACAATTATACTGATGAAGTCACACAGTATTTTTAGCATTTCAAGTAAGAACATACTATGGAGTTATCTACAATAATTCCACAAGTGTACAGTGTCTATACTAGGCCAGCCTTATATAGATTGCTGAGATTGAGGCTGTCCTAATACGGACATTGTAAAAGGGGGTATTCTGACAGAAGACATGAGGGAGGAAGGTCCTGTCCCATGTCTGGTCCTCCTGTCCAGCTTATACAGACACACAACGAGCCAGGGCCTGTACCGTACATCCATTGAAGGCCAATGCCGCTGGGACCAGGGGCGAAAATCTGATATCAACTTTGGAGGGGACAATTACATGAAATTCTCTCAAGAGCAATTCCTGAGGGGGACACCAAAAGTAGTGCTGTAACACATAGCCTACATTGTAATATGGTAAATGTATATTGAGGAACCAAAGAAATAAGGTGTTTGCCGTACTCCTAACTACCGGTACCCAAAACTACACAACTAATCACAACAGCAATACCATTGCCTTTAACAAATCTTAGTTAAGTCACCAGTTTAAGTTGAGAGTGGGGGTATCCATGGCATTTTCCAATTATGTTCCTATTTTACAAGTCAAAAAAATGGAGAACCTTTCATAATGTTGCCAAACAAAGACTCAACAAACTTACCTGAGACTCCCTGTCTCTGCCAGTCTGTCCCTGCATATCTGTCCCCAACTCTGCTGTCTGTGTGCCATCTGTTGCCTGCTCTGCCTAATGACATCATTGTGAAACATTTCCATTAGAATTTCATTTCGTTCTTATGAACATTTTATCAACTAGTCTTTGAGATATTAGTCCACTAGGGTTCTTACTTTGCGTTTTGGTGTACTGAAAAATACTCTGATGTCCGTCTTTTATTTTTCTGCCATTTTTCTACCTGGCTGGCTGGCTACACACACACACACAGTGTGTAGGTTATTTACAGTAGGAAATGGGCTTCTATCATCTTATCTTTTATCAATCTATTTGGGCTTCGATCTAAAAGGTAGCTAGCAAATGTGAAACGGATTAAAATGACAAGAGTTGACAGCTGTATGAGTTCACCATTTACACAACATATGCTGCAACCTTTTGTAATTTGAATAGTTTGTTTCATATTGGCTGGCTTCCAACAATAGCTGAATTTGCAAAGCTAGCGAGCACCAATTCCGTTTCAGTGGTGTTTGCTATAATCTTTGCTACCCGGGTTAAAAAAAGGTGAAATAAAATAAATAAATAAAAGTTCCCTTGCGACAATTTAGCTTTTGTACCGAGACCATTAAATATATTTAAGACAATGGTAGAAGAGAGTGTAGTTCTGTTCAGATTGGACTTCAGTTTATCGCTAACCTTATCACAGGGACTTAGAAGCACTAATTTACATCATCTGCATGCTGATCTTGGAATAAATTGACAATAGCAAAGATTCCATCTTTGACGAGGCCACATAAATGGAATAGGTACTAGCTAGCTTAATAGTTAATATTTGCGCGCTAGCTCTGCATATTCAGCTAATGTGTGTGCGCGATTGACTGGATTAACCTCACATCAGTTACATTCATTGAGTGCCTTTCAGACAGTAGACACGACCCCTCTGTTACCTTGACAACTAAGGAACTGGCAGTGGATCAAACCATTGTGAGGCAAAGGGTGGGGGGGTCGCAATCTTTTGAAACTTAACCCCTGTGCGGCCTCCAGTGAAAAATCCTATCACCATTAGCATAACAAAATGTAATAATTTATTTTTTTCAATTTTTTTTTCAAATGATATCGTTTTATAGATACACCTCTCCTGAATCGAACCACGTTGTCCAATTTCAAAAAGGCTTTACAGCAAAAGCAAAACATTAGATTATGTTAGAGGAGTATATCGTAAAAGTAGCCACATAGCCATTTTCCGACCAACCACATGCATCACAAATAACCAAAAAACAGCTAAATGCAGCACTAACCTTTTACAAACTTCATCAGATGACACACCTAGGACATCATGTTACACAATGCATGCATTCTGTTGTTCGATAAAGTTCATATTTATATATAAAAACAGCATTTTACATCGGCACGTAACGTTGACTAACTATTTTCCCTCAAATGCATCCGGTGAAACAGTGCTACAATTTACTAAATTACTATTCGAAAACCTTTTTAAAATGTAATATTGTCATTCTAAGATTTATAGATGAATATCTCTTGAAAGCACCTGTAATGCCAGATTTAACAATAACTTTACTGGGTAATCACACTTTGCGATAAAAGGGGATGCGATACTCAGAACAATAGGCTAGCAATAGCAATAGGCTAGCCATCTTGGAACAATCGCATATCAAATCTAGTCTTGTATACTATTGTCAATAATCCCTTACCTTTGATTATCTTCATCCTTAGGCACTTCCAGGAATCCCAGGTCCACAACAAATGTATTTTCGTTCGAAAAAGTTCATCCTTTATGTTCCATTAGCTTGTTGTTGTTAGCGCGTTCTGAAGGCTGAACCAAAAGTTCCGACGTGCGCAGGGCTACTCTTTCAACAAAATGCATTTTTTTCTTATTTAGGTTCGTTCAAACATGTCAAACGTTGTATAACATAAATCTGTAGGGCCTTTTTCAACGAGAGCTCCAATAAGATTCGAGGGGGACGATTGCATTGTGTTTCAAAACGTTTCGAAAGGGGAGGGTAACCAGGGGCGCCGGCGTCATAATGGTGATGGCCCTCTCCGTGTGACCACGTTCCACAGCGTGTCATTGTGTCAGTTTTCACAGTAGTAGACTCAAATCACTTTGTAAAGACTGGGGACATCTAGTGGAAGCGATAGGAAGTGCTCAATGAATCATAGCTCACGGTGTGATTAATAGGCAACGTGATGAAGTTGAGTTCGCAATTCAGAATTCCACTTACTGTTTCGATCTGTTGTTCGAAGCTTTTGTTTTTACACTGTTGTGAGCTGCAGAATAGGGTTCTCTCTCTTCCGTTGTTTAGGCCTTTTTACACTATTGTGAGCTGCAGAATAGGGTTCTCTCTCTACCTTTGTTTAGGCCTTTTTACACTGTTGTGAGCTGCAGAATAGGGTTCTCTCTCTCCGTTTGTTTAGGCCTTTTTACACTGTTGTGAGCTGCAGAATAGGGTTCTCTCTTCCTTTGCTGATGCCTTTTTACAATGTTGTGAGCTGCAGAATAGGGTTCTCTCTCTCCCTTTGTTTAGGCCTTTTTACACTGTTGTGAGCTGCAGAATAGGGTCTCTCTCCTTTTGTTTAGGCCTTTTACACTGTCGTGAACTGCAGAATAGTGTTCTCTCTCTACCTTTGTTTAGGACTTTTTACTCTGTTGTGAGCTGCAGAATAGGGTTCTTTCTCCCTTTGTTTAGGCCTTTTTACGCTGCTGTTAGCTGCAGAATAGGGTTCTCTCTCTCCCTTTGTTTAGGCCTTTTTACACTGTCGTGAGCTGCTGAATACGGTTCTCTCTCTCCGTTTGTTTAGGCCTTTTTACACTGTTGTGAGCTGCAGAATAGGGTTCTCTCTTCCTTTGCTGATGCCTTTTTACAATGTTGTGAGCTGCACAATAGGGTTCTCTTTCTCCCTTTGTTTAGGCCTTTTTACGGTGTTATGAGATGCAGAATGGGGTTCTCTCTCTCTCCCTTTGTTTTGTTCTTTTTACACTGTTGTGAACTGCAGAATCGGGTTCTCTCTCTCCCTTTGTTTAGGCCTTTTTACCCTGTCGTGAGCTGCAGAATAGGGTTCTCTCTCTCCCTTTGTTTAGGCCTTTATGCACTGTCGTGAGCTGCAGAATAGGTTTCTCTCTCTCCCTTTTGTTTAGGCCTTTATACACTGTCGTGAGCTGCAGAATAGGCTTCTCTCTCTCTCCCTTTGTTTAGGCCTTTGTACACTGTTGTGAACAGCAGAATAGGGTTCTCGCTCTCCCTTTGTTTAGGCCTTTTTAAACTTTCGTGATCTGCAGAATAGAGTTCTCTCTCCCTTTAGTTAGGCTTTTTTAAACTGCTGTGAGCTGCAGAATAGGGTTCTCTCTCTCTCCCTTTGTTTAGGCCTTTTTACGCTGCTGTGAGCTGCAGAATAGGGTTCTCTCTCTCTCCCTTTGTTTAGGCCTTTTTACGCTGCTGTGAGCTACAGAATAGGGTTCTCTCTCTCTCCCTTTGTTTAGGCCTTTTTACGCTGCTGTGAGCTACAGAACAGGGTTCTCTCTCTCCCTTTGTGTAGGCCTTTCTAAGCTGCTGTGAGCTGCAGAATAGGGTTCTCTCTCTCCTTTTGTTTAGGCCTTTTTACACTGTTGTGAACTGCTGAATACGGTTCTCTCTCTACCTTTGTTTAGGCATTTTTACACTGTTGTGAGCTGCAGAATAGGATTCTCTCTCTCCATTTGTTTAGGCCTTTTTACACAGTTGTGAACTGCTGAATACGGTTCTCTCTCTACCTTTGTTTAGGCATTTTTACGCTGTTGTGAACTGCAGAATCAGGTTCTCTCTCCCTTTAGTTAGGCTTTTTTAAACTGTTGTGAACTGCAGAATAGGGTTCTCTCGCTCTCCCTTTGGCAAGGCCTTTTTAAACTTTCGTGAGCTGCAGAATAGGGTTCTTTCTCTCCCTTTGTTTAGGCTTTTTTAAACTGTTGTGAGCTGCAGAATAGGGTTCTCTCTCTCCCTTTGTTTAGGCCTTTTTACGCTGCTGTGAGCTGCAGAATAGGGTTCTCTCTCTCCCTTTGTTTAGGCCTTTTTACACTGTTGTGAGATGCAGAAAAGTGTTCTCTTTCACTTTGTTTAGGCCTTTTAACACTGTTGAGAGCTGCAGAATAGGGTTCTCTCTCTCTTTGTTTAGGCCTTTTTACACTGTCATGAGCTGCAGAATAGGGTTCTCTATCTCCCTTTGTTTAGGCCTTTTTACACTGTTGTGAACTGTGGAATTGGCTTCTCTCTCCTTTTGTTTAGGCCTTTTTACACTGTTGTGAACTGTGGAATAGTGTTCTCTCTCTCCATTTGTTTAGGCCTTTTTACAGTTGTTAGATGCAGAATAGGGTTCTCTCTCTCCCTTTATTTAGGCCTTTTTAAGCTGCTTTGAGTTGCAGAATAGGATTCTCTCTCTCCATTTGTTTAGGCCTTTTAACGCTGTTGTGAGCTGCAAAATAGGGTTCTCTCTCTCCCTTTGTTTAGGCCTTTTTAAGCTGCTTTGAGTTGCAGAACAGGGTTCTCTCTCTCCCTTTGTTTAGGCCTTTTTACGCTGTTGTGAGATGCAGAATAGGGTTCTCTCCTTTTGTTTAGTCCTTTTTACACTGTTGTGAACTGCAGAATAGGGTTCTCTCTCTCCCTTTGTTTAGGCCTTTTTACGCTGGTGTGAGCTGCAGAATAGGGTTCTCTCTCTCTTTGTTTAGGTTTTTTACACTGTTGTGAGCTGCAGAATAGGGTTCTTTCTCTCCCTTTGTTTAGGCCTTTTTACACTGTTGTGAACTGCAGAATAGGGTTCTCTCTCTCCCTTTGTTTAGACCTTTTTACACTGTTGTGAGATGCAGAAAAGGGTTCTCTCTCTCCCTTTGTTTAGGCCTTTTTACGCTGCTGTGAGCTGCAGAATAGGGTTCTCTCTCTCTCCCTTTGTTTAGGCCTTTTTACACTGTTGTGAGCTGCAGAATAGGGTTCTCTCTCCTTTTGTTTAGGCCTTTTTACAATGTCGTGAGCTGCAGAATAGGGTTCTCTCTCCCCCTTTGTTTAGGCCTTTTTACACTGTTGTGAGCTGCAGAATAGGATTCTCTCTCCATTTGTTTAGACATTTTTACACAGTTGTGAGCTGCAGAACAGGGTTCTCTCTCTCCGTTTGTTTAGGCGTTTTTACACTGCTGTGAGCTGCAGAATAGGGTTCTCTCTCTCCCTTTGTTTAGGCCTTTTTACACTGCTGTGAGCTGCAGAATAGGGTTCTTTCTCTCCCTTTGTTTAGGCCTTTTTACAATGTCGTGAGCTGCAGAATAGGGTTCTCTCTCTCCCTTTGTTTAGGCCTTTTTACACTGCTGTGAGCTGCAGAATAGGGTTCTCTCTCTCCATTTGTTTAGGCCTTTTTACACAGTTGTTAGATGCAGAATAGGGTTCTCTCTCTCCCTTTATTTAGGCCTTTTTAAGCTGCTTTGAGTTGCAGAATAGGATTCTCTCTCTCCATTTGTTTAGGCCTTTTAACGCTGTTGTGAGCTGCAAAATAGGGTTCTCTCTCTCCCTTTGTTTAGGCCTTTTTACACAGTTGTTAGATGCAGAATAGGGTTCTCTCTCTCCCTTTGTTTAGGCCTTTTTACACTATTGTGAGCTGCAGAATAGGGTTCTCTCTCTCCCTTTGTTTAGGCCTTTTTACGCTGTTGTGAGATGCAGAATAGGGTTCTCTCCTTTTGTTTAGTCCTTTTTACACTGTTGTGAACTGCAGAATAGGGTTCTCTCTCTCTCCCTTTGTTTAGGCCTTTTTACACAGTTGTGAGCTACAGAATAGGGTTCTCTTTCTCCCTTTGTTTAGGCCTTTTTACGCTGGTGTGAGCTGCAGAATAGGGTTCTCTCTCTCCCTTTGTTTAGGCCTTTTTACGCTGGTGTGAGCTGCAGAATAGGGTTCTCTCTCCCTTTTGTTTAGTCCTTTTTATTCTGTTGTGAGCTGCAGAATAGGGTTCTTTCTCTCCCTTTGTTTAGGCCTTTTTACGCTGGTGTGAGCTGCAGAATAGGGTTCTCTCTCTCCCTTTGTTTAGGCCTTTTTACACTGTTGTGAACTGCAGAATAGGGTTCTCTCTCTCCCTTTGTTTAGGCCTTTTTACACTGTTGTGAGCTGCAGAATAGGGTTCTCTTTCTCCCTTTGTTTAGGCCTTTTTACGCTGGTGTGAGCTGCAGAATAGGGTTCTCTCTCTCCCTTTGTTTAGGCCTTTTTACACTGTTGTGAAATGCAGAAAAGTGTTCTCTCTACCTTTGTTTAGGCCTTTTTACGCTGCTGTGAGCTGCAGAATTGGCCTCTCTCTCCCCCTTTGTTTAGGCCTTTTTACACTGTTGTGAGCTGCAGAATAGGGTTCTCTCTCTCCCTTTGTTTAGGCCTTTTTACGCTGGTGTGAGCTGCAGAATAGGGTTCTCTCTCTCCCTTTGTTTAGGCCTTTTTACGCTGGTGTGAGCTGCAGAATAGGGTTCTCTCTCCCTTTTGTTTAGTCCTTTTTATTCTGTTGTGAGCTGCAGAATAGGGTTCTTTCTCTCCCTTTGTTTAGGCCTTTTTACGCTGGTGTGAGCTGCAGAATAGGGTTCTCTCTCTCCCTTTGTTTAGGCCTTTTTACACTGTTGTGAACTGCAGAATAGGGTTCTCTCTCTCCCTTTGTTTAGACCTTTTTACACTGTTGTGAGCTGCAGAATAGGGTTCTCTTTCTCCCTTTGTTTAGGCCTTTTTACGCTGGTGTGAGCTGCAGAATAGGGTTCTCTCTCTCCCTTTGTTTAGGCCTTTTTACACTGTTGTGAAATGCAGAAAAGTGTTCTCTCTCCCTTTGTTTAGGCCTTTTTACGCTGCTGTGAGCTGCAGAATTGGCCTCTCTCTCCCCCTTTGTTTAGGCCTTTTTACACTGTTGTGAGCTGCAGAATAGGGTTCTCTCTCTCCCTTTGTTTAGGCCTTTCTAAGCTGCTGTGAGCTGCAGAATAGGGTCCTCTCTCCCTTTTTTTAGGCCTTTTTACTCTGTTTTGAGCTGCAGAATAGGTTTCTCTCTCTCCCTTTTGTTTAGGCCTTTTTACACTGTCGTGAGCTGCAGAATAGGATTCTTTCTCTCCCTTTGTTTAGGCCTTTTTACACTGTCGTGAGATGCAGAATAGTGTTCTCTCTCTTGCTTTGTTTAGGCCTTTCTAAGCTGCTGTAAGCTGCAGAATAGGGTTCTCTCTCTCCCTTTCTTTAGGCATTTTTACACAGTTGTGAGCTGCAGAATAGGGTTCTCTCTCTCCCTTTGTTTAGGCCTTTTTATGCTGTTGTGAGCTGCAGAACAGGGTTCTCTCTCCTTTTCTTTAGTCCTTTTTATACTGTTGTGAACTGCAGAATAGGGTTCTCTCTCTCTCCCTTTGTTAAGGCCTTTTTACACTATTGTGAGCTGCAGAATAGGGTTCTCTCTCTCCCTTTGTTTAGACCTTTCTTAGCTGCTGTGAGCTGCAGAATAGGGTTCTCTCTCTCCCTTTGTTTAGGCCTTTTTACACTGTTGTGAGCTGCAGAATAGGGTTCTCTCTCTCCCTTTGTTTGGGCCTTTTACAGCGTTGTGAGCTGCAGAATAGGATTCTCTCTCTCCATTTGTTTAGGCCTTTTTACAATGTCGTGAGCTGCAGAATAGGGTTCTCTCTCTCCCTTTGTTTAGGCCTTTTTACAATATTGTGAGCTGCAGAATAGGGTTCTCTCTCTCCCTTTGTTTAGGCCTTTTTACGCTGTTGTGAGATGCAGAATAGGGTTCTATCTCCTTTTGTTTATTACTTTTTACACTGTTGTGAGCTGCAGAATAGGGTTCTCTCTCTCCCTTTGTTTAGGCCTTTTAACGCTGTTGTGAGCTGCAAAATAGGGTTCTCTCTCTCTCCCTTTGTTTAGGCCTTTTTACACAGTTGTTAGATGCAGAATAGGGTTCTCTCTCTCCCTTTGTTTAGGCCTTTTTACACTGTCGTGAGCTGCAGAATAGGGTTCTCTCTCTCCCTTTGTTTAGGCCTTTTTACAATATTGTGAGCTGCAGAATAGGGTTCTCTTTCTCCTTTTGTTTAGGCCTTTTTACACAGTTGTGAGCTGCAGAATAGGGTTCTCTCTCTCCCTTTTTTTAGGCCTTTTTACACAGTTGTTAGATGCAGAATAGGGTTCTCTCTCACCCTTTATTTAGGCCTTTTTAAGCTGCTTTGAGTTGCAGAACAGGGTTCTCTCTCTCCCTTTGTTTAGGCCTTTTTACACTATTGTGAGCTGCAGAATAGGGTTCTCTCTCTCCCTTTGTTTAGGCCTTTTTACGCTGTTGTGAGATGCAGAATAGGGTTCTCTCCTTTTGTTTAATCCTTTTTACACTGTTGTGAACTGCAGAATAGGGTTCTCTCTCTCCCTTTGTTTAGGCCTTTTTACACTGTCGTGAGCTGCAGAATAGGATTCTTTCTCTCCCTTTGTTTAGGCCTTTCTAAGCTGCTGTGAGCTGCAGAATAGGGTTCTCTTTCTCCCTTTGTTTAGGCCTTTTTACGCTGGTGTGAGCTGCAGAATAGGGTTCTCTCTCTCTTTGTTTAGGTTTTTTACACTGTTGTGAGCTGCAGAATAGGGTTCTCTTTCTCCCTTTGTTTAGGCCTTTTTACGCTGGTTTGAGCTGCAGAATAGGGTTCTCTCTCTCTTTGTTTAGGTTTTTTACACTGTTGTGAGCTGCAGAATAGGATTCTCTCTCCATTTGTTTAGACATTTTTACACAGTTGTGAGCTGCAGAATAGGGTTCTCTCTCTCCGTTTGTTTAGGCCTTTCTAAACTGCTGTGAGCTGCAGAATAGGGTTCTCTCTCTCCCTTTGTTTAGGCCTTTTTACACTGCTGTGAGCTGCAGAATAGGGTTCTCTCTCTCCCTTTGTTTAGGCCTTTTTACAATGTCGTGAGCTGCAGAATAGGGTTCTCTCTCTCCCTTTGTTTAGGCCTTTTTACACTGCTGTGAGCTGCAGAATAGGGTTCTATCTCTCCATTTGTTTAGCCCTTTTTACACAGTTGTTAGATGCAGAATAGGGTTCTCTCTCTCCCTTTATTTAGGCCTTTTTAAGCTGCTTTGAGTTGCAGAATAGGATTCTCTCTCTCCATTTGTTTAGGCCTTTTAACGCTGTTGTGAGCTGCAAAATAGGGTTCTCTCTCTCCCTTTGTTTAGGCCTTTTTACACAGTTGTTAGATGCAGAATAGGGTTCTCTCTCTCCCTTTGTTTAGGCCTTTTTACACTATTGTGAGCTGCAGAATAGGGTTCTCTCTCTCACTTTGTTTAGGCCTTTTTACGCTGTTGTGAGATGCAGAATAGGGTTCTCTCCTTTTGTTTAGTCCTTTTTACACTGTTGTGAACTGCAGAATAGGGTTCTCTCTCTCTCCCTTTGTTTAGGCCTTTTTACACAGTTGTGAGCTACAGAATAGGATTCTTTCTCTCTTTGTTTAGGTATTTTACACTGTTGTGAGCTGCAGAATAGGGTTCTCTCTCTCCCTTTGTTTAGGCCTTTTTACACAGTTGTTAGATGCAGAATAGGGTTCTCTCTCTCCCTTTATTTAGGCCTTTTTAAGCTGCTTTGAGTTGCAGAACAGGGTTCTCTCTCTCCCTTTGTTTAGGCCTTTTTACACTATTGTGAGCTGCAGAATAGGGTTCTCTCTCTCCCTTTGTTTAGGCCTTTTTACGCTGTTGTGAGATGCAGAATAGGGTTCTCTCCTTTTGTTTAGTCCTTTTTACACTGTTGTGAACTGCAGAATAGGGTTCTCTCTCTCCATTTGTTTAGGCCTTTTTACACTGTCGTGAGCTGCAGAATAGGGTTCTCTTTCTCTCCCTTTGTTTAGGCCTTTCTAAGCTGCTGTGAGCTGCAGAATAGGGTTCTCTTTCTCCCTTTGTTTAGGCCTTTTTACGCTGGTGTGAGCTGCAGAATAGGGTTCTCTCTCTCTTTGTTTAGGTTTTTTACACTGTTGTGAGCTGCAGAATAGGGTTCTCTTTCTCCCTTTGTTTAGGCCTTTTTACGCTGGTGTGAGCTGCAGAATAGGGTTCTCTCTCTCTTTGTTTAGGTTTTTTACACTGTTGTGAGCTGCAGAATAGGGTTCTTTCTCTCCCTTTGTTTAGGCCTTTTTACACTGTTGTGAACTGCAGAACAGGGTTCTCTCTCTCCCTTTGTTTAGACCTTTTTACACTGTTGTGAGATGCAGAAAAGTGTTCTCTCTCCCTTTGTTTAGGCCTTTTTACGCTGGTGTGAGCTGCAGAATAGGGTTCTCTCTCTCTTTGTTTAGGTTTTTTACACTGTTGTGAGCTGCAGAATAGGATTCTCTCTCCATTTGTTTAGGCCTTTTTACACTGTTGTGAGCTGCAGAATAGGGTTCTCTCTCCTTTTGTTTAGGCCTTTTTACAATGTCGTGAGCTGCAGAATAGGGTTCTCTCTCCCCCTTTGTTTAGGCCTTTTTACACTGTTGTGAGCTGCAGAATAGGATTCTCTCTCAATTTGTTTAGACATTTTTACACAGTTGTGAGCTGCAGAATAGGGTTCTCTCTCTCCCTTTGTTTAGGCCTTTTTACGCTGTTGTGAGATGCAGAATAGGGTTCTCTCCTTTTGTTTAGTCCTTTTTACACTGTTGTGAACTGCAGAATAGGGTTCTCTCTCTCTCCCTTTGTTTAGTCCTTTTTATTCTGTTGTGAGCTGCAGAATAGGGTTCTTTCTCTCCCTTTGTTTAGGCCTTTTTACGCTGGTGTGAGCTGCAGAATAGGGTTCTCTCTCCCCCTTTGTTTAGGCCTTTTTACACTGTTGTGAGCTGCAGAATAGGGTTCTCTCTCTCCCTTTGCTTAGGCGTTTTTACACTGCTGTGAGCTGCAGAATAGGGTTCTCTCTCTCCCTTTGTTTAGGCCTTTCTAAGCTGCTGTGAGCTGCAGAATGGGGTCCTCTCTCCCTTTGTTTAGGCCTTTTTACTCTGTTTTGAGCTGCAGAATAGGTTTCTCTCTCTCCCTTTTGTTTAGGCCTTTTTACACTGTCGTGAGATGCAGAATAGTGTTCCCTCTCTCGCTTTGTTTAGGCCTTTCTAAGCTGCTGTAAGCTGCAGAATAGGGTTCTCTCTCTCCCTTTCTTTAGGCATTTTTACACAGTTGTTAGCTGCAGAATAGGGTTCTCTTTCTCCCTTTGTTTAGGCCTTTTTACGCTGGTGTAAGCTGCAGAATAGGGTTCTCTCTCCCTTTGTTTAGGTTTTTTTACACTGTTGTGAGCTGCAGAATAGGGTTCTCTCTCTCCCTTTGTTTAGGCCTTTTTATGCTGGTGTAAGCTGCAGAATAGGGTTCTCTTTCTCCCTTTTTTTAGGCCTTTTTACACTGGTGTGAGCTGCAGAATAGGGTTCTCTCTCTCCCTTTGTTTAGGCCTTTTTACACTGTTGTGAGCTGCAGAATATGGTTCTCTCTCTCCCTTTGTTTAGACCTTTTTACTCTGTTTTTAGCTGCAGAATAGGTTTCTCTCTCTCCCTTTTGTTTAGGCCTTTTTACGCTGGTGTGAGCTGCAGAATAGGGTTCTCTCTCTCTTTGTTTAGGTTTTTTACACTGTTGTGAGCTGCAGAATAGGGTTCTCTTTCTCCCTTTGTTTAGGCCTTTTTACGCTGGTGTGAGCTGCAGAATAGGGTTCTCTCTCCCTTTGTTTAGGTTTTTTTACACTGTTGTGAGCTGCAGAATAGGGTTCTTTCTCTCCCTTTGTTTAGGCCTTTTTACACTGTTGTGAACTGCAGAACAGGGTTCTCTCTCTCCCTTTGTTTAGACCTTTTTACACTGTTGTGAGATGCAGAAAAGTGTTCTCTCTCCCTTTGTTTAGGCCTTTTTACGCTGGTGTGAGCTGCAGAATAGGGTTCTCTCTCTCTTTGTTTAGGTTTTTTACACTGTTGTGAGCTGCAGAATAGGATTCTCTCTCCATTTGTTTAGGCCTTTTTACACTGTTGTGAGCTGCAGAATAGGGTTCTCTCTCCTTTTGTTTAGGCCTTTTTACAATGTCGTGAGCTGCAGAATAGGGTTCTCTCTCCCCCTTTGTTTAGGCCTTTTTACACTGTTGTGAGCTGCAGAATAGGATTCTCTCTCAATTTGTTTAGAGATTTTTACACAGTTGTGAGCTGCAGAATAGGGTTCTCTCTCTCCCTTTGTTTAGGCCTTTTTACGCTGTTGTGAGATGCAGAATAGGGTTCTCTCCTTTTGTTTAGTCCTTTTTACACTGTTGTGAACTGCAGAATAGGGTTCTCTCTCTCTCCCTTTGTTTAGTCCTTTTTATTCTGTTGTGAGCTGCAGAATAGGGTTCTTTCTCTCCCTTTGTTTAGGCCTTTTTACGCTGGTGTGAGCTGCAGAATAGGGTTCTCTCTCCCCCTTTGTTTAGGCCTTTTTACACTGTTGTGAGCTGCAGAATAGGGTTCTCTCTCTCCCTTTGTTTAGGCGTTTTTACACTGCTGTGAGCTGCAGAATAGGGTTCTCTCTCTCCCTTTGTTTAGGCCTTTCTAAGCTGCTGTGAGCTGCAGAATGGGGTCCTCTCTCCCTTTGTTTAGGCCTTTTTACTCTGTTTTGAGCTGCAGAATAGGTTTCTCTCTCTCCCTTTTGTTTAGGCCTTTTTACACTGTCGTGAGATGCAGAATAGTGTTCCCTCTCTCGCTTTGTTTAGGCCTTTCTAAGCTGCTGTAAGCTGCAGAATAGGGTTCTCTCTCTCCCTTTCTTTAGGCATTTTTACACAGTTGTTAGCTGCAGAATAGGGTTCTCTTTCTCCCTTTGTTTAGGCCTTTTTACGCTGGTGTAAGCTGCAGAATAGGGTTCTCTCTCCCTTTGTTTAGGTTTTTTTACACTGTTGTGAGCTGCAGAATAGGGTTCTCTCTCTCCCTTTGTTTAGGCCTTTTTATGCTGGTGTAAGCTGCAGAATAGGGTTCTCTTTCTCCCTTTTTTTAGGCCTTTTTACACTGGTGTGAGCTGCAGAATAGGGTTCTCTCTCTCCCTTTGTTTAGGCCTTTTTACACTGTTGTGAGCTGCAGAATATGGTTCTCTCTCTCCCTTTGTTTAGACCTTTTTACTCTGTTTTTAGCTGCAGAATAGGTTTCTCTCTCTCCCTTTTGTTTAGGCCTTTATACACTGTCGTGAGCTGCAGAGTAGGCTTCTCTCTCCCTTTGTTTAGGCCTTTGTAGACTGTTGTGAGCTGCAGAATAGGGTTCTCTCGCTCTCCCTTTGGCAAGGTTTTTTTAAACTTTCGTGAGCTGCAGAATAGGGTTCTCTCTCTCCCTTTGTTTGGGCCTTTTACAGCGTTGTGAGCTGCAGAATAGGATTCTCTCTCTCCATTTGTTTAGGCCTTTTAACGCTGTTGTGAGCTGCAAAATAGGGTTCTCTCTCTCTCCTTTTGTTTAGGCCTTTTTACAATGTCGTGAGCTGCAGAATAGGGTTCTCTCTCTCCAATGGTTTAGGCCTTTTTACAATATTGTGAGCTGCAGAATAGGGTTCTCTCTCTCCCTTTGTTTAGGCCTTTTTACGCTGTTGTGAGATGCAGAATAGGGTTCTCTCTCCTTTTGTTTATTCCTTTTTACACTGTTGTGAGCTGCAGAATAGGGTTCTCTCTCTCCCTTTGTTTAGGCCTTTTAACGCTGTTGTGAGCTGCAAAATAGGGTTCTCTCTCTCTCCCTTTGTTTAGGCCTTTTTACACAGTTGTTAGATGCAGAATAGGGTTCTCTCTCTCCCTTTGTTTAGGCCTTTTTACACAGTTGTGAGCTGCAGAATAGGGTTCTCTTTCTCCCTTTGTTTAGGCCTTTTTACGCTGGTGTGAGCTGCAGAATAGGGTTCTCTCTCTCTTTGTTTAGGTTTTTTACACTGTTGTGAGCTGCAGAATAGGGTTCTCTCTCTCCCTTTGTTTAGGCCTTTTTACGCTGGTGTGAGCTGCAGAATAGGGTTCTCTTTCTCCCTTTGTTTAGGCCTTTTTACGCTGGTTTGAGCTGCAGAATAGGGTTCTCTCTCCCTTTTGTTTAGTCCTTTTTATTCTGTTGTGAGCTGCAGAATAGGGTTCTTTCTCTCCCTTTGTTTAGGCCTTTTTACAATATTGTGAGCTGCAGAATAGGGTTCTCTCTCTCCCTTTGTTTAGGCCTTTTTACACAGTTGTTAGATGCAGAATAGGGTTCTCTCTCTCCCTTTGTTTAGGCCTTTTTAAGCTGCTTTGAGTTGCAGAACAGGGTTCTCTCTCTCCCTTTGTTTAGGCCTTTTTACACTATTGTGAGCTGCAGAATAGGGTTCTCTCTCTCCCTTTGTTTAGGCCTTTTTACGCTGTTGTGAGATGCAGAATAGGGTTCTCTCCTTTTGTTTAGTCCTTTTTACACTGTTGTGAACTGCAGAATAGGGTTCTCTCTCTCCATTTGTTTAGGCCTTTTTACACTGTCGTGAGCTGCAGAATAGGATTCTTTCTCTCCCTTTGTTTAGGCCTTTCTAAGCTGCTGTGAGCTGCAGAATAGGGTTCTCTCTCTCCCTTTGTTTAGGCCTTTTTACGCTGGTGTGAGCTGCAGAATAGGGTTCTCTCTCTCTTTGTTTAGGTTTTTTACACTGTTGTGAGCTGCAGAATAGGGTTCTCTTTCTCCCTTTGTTTAGGCCTTTTTACGCTGGTGTGAGCTGCAGAATAGGGTTCTCTCTCTCTTTGTTTAGGTTTTTTACACTGTTGTGAGCTGCAGAATAGGGTTCTTTCTCTCCCTTTGTTTAGGCCTTTTTACACTGTTGTGAACTGCAGAACAGGGTTCTCTCTCTCCCTTTGTTTAGACCTTTTTACACTGTTGTGAGATGCAGAAAAGTGTTCTCTCTCCCTTTGTTTAGGCCTTTTTACGCTGGTGTGAGCTGTAGAATAGGGTTCTCTCTCTCTTTGTTTAGGTTTTTTACACTGTTGTGAGCTGCAGAATAGGGTTCTCTCTCCCTTTGTTTAGGCCTTTTTACACTGTTGTGAGCTGCAGAATAGGGTTCTCTCTCCTTTTGTTTAGGCCTTTTTACAATGTCGTGAGCTGCAGAATAGGGTTCTCTCTCCCCCTTTGTTTAGGCCTTTTTACACTGTTGTGAGCTGCAGAATAGGATTCTCTCTCAATTTTTTAGACATTTTTACACAGTTGTGAGCTGCAGAATAGGGTTCTCTCTCTCCCTTTGTTTAGGCCTTTTTACGCTGTTGTGAGATGCAGAATAGGGTTCTCTCCTTTTGTTTAGTCCTTTTTACACTGTTGTGAACTGCAGAATAGGGTTCTCTCTCTCTCCCTTTGTTTAGTCCTTTTTATTCTGTTGTGAGCTGCAGAATAGGGTTCTTTCTCTCCCTTTGTTTAGGCCTTTTTACGCTGGTGTGAGCTGCAGATAGGGTTCTCTCTCCCCTTTTTTTAGGCC
>NC_042990.1:33149782-33251841 GCF_901001165.1 Salmo trutta | reverse complement strand
AGAGAGAGGACGAGGACACAGTTATGAGAGAGCGAGAGAGAGAGAGAGAGAGAGAGAGAAAGAGAGAGAGAGAGACCGAGAGACAGAGAGAGACCGAGAGACCGAGAGAGAGCGAGAGAGAGGAGAGACCGAGAGAGAGAGATGGGGCTACAGGCGGACCTGATCTGAGGAAAGTATCCGCTCCTCCTCCCTAGTACGCGTCTTTAGGAAGTGTGTTGAGAACAGTCTTTAGAGATTACCAGTGTTTTTATTTATTTCCAGAGGTAGAACAGCGGGAGGCCCAGCTTCAATCAGACCAACTAGCGCTTGGAGACAAGGACCCTGCTTTTCTACTTGGCCATGCTCTTGAAAAGTAGAAAGAGGAAAAAACCTCTATAAACAACTAAATGGATTAGCCGTCATGCGTTATTTTGGTTGTGGAAACATCAGCAGAGGAAATATAACGGAGTAAGAAGTGAGTACATGCAGGGCCGCCCAGTGCAAATACATCCAGGGTGGCAGTGTCATCTGAGCATTCTCCTGGTTGGATAAAGTATCTGCCACTAATACCACTAGTGTGACATGCTTTTCTTAAACATTCCCAATCTGAGGACACCAGAAGACTGTCTGGATCTGGCCGGCTTTAAGACTTCATGTATATAAAATGGCCTTTGGTTGATATGTGAGTGAGTCAGAGCGAGTGTGTTATGTGTGTGTGTGTGTGTGTGTTATGTGTGTGTGTGTGTGTGTGTGTGTGTGTGTGTGTGTGTGTGTGTGTGTGTGTGTGTGTGTGTGTGTGTGTGTGTAGTGAAGAACTTGATGAATCTCTTGAGTGGGGTTACAGGTTCATTTGAAAGCTGACGGATCAGAGTGTGACTGGATAGATAAAGGGAGGGAGAAAGGGAGGGAATGTTGGAGGGAGAGAGGGAGGGAGAGAGGGAGGAGGGAGGAGAGAGGGAGGGAGAGAGGGAGGAGGGAGAGAGAGAGGGAGGGAGAGAGGGAGGGAGAGAGGGAGGAGGGAGGGAGAGAGGGAGGAGGGAGGGAGAGGGGAGGGAGAGAGGGAGGGAGGAGGGAGGGAGAGAGGGAGGGAGAGAGGGAGGAGGGAGGGAGAGAGGGAGGAGGGAGGGAGAGAGGGAGGGAGGGAGAGAGGGAGGAGGGAGGGCGAGAGGGAGGGAGGAGGGAGGGAGAGAGGGAGGAGGGAGGGAGAGAGGGAGGGAGGTAGGTAGGGAGAGAAATCAGGTCAATGGGCAGCCAGGACAGCATGGGTGGATTGGGGGATGGGGGGATGGGGGGATGGGGAGCAGCGTTGGGGGTGCAGGAGTGTGTAGAGTGTGTTTGTGTGTGGGATTAAGACGCCACGTTGACTACGGGAGGAATGAGGCGGGGGTGGGCTGATGTCCAGGGTCCCACGACGTGTCCCAGTGGGAACCAAACAACCACTGCACTGGAATCCCCCCTCCTTCTACTGCCCAGCCGCTGTCACTATGGCAACATGCCAGCCACAGCTACCCTCCACTGTATTACTATAACCTGTTATTGTGAGATCAAAACTTTTGGAATGAGGGGGTGGAGGAAAGGATATACTAAAATATCTTACCTCCACATTGAAGACAATGGCTGTAACCATTGGGTTACAGGCCTGCAGAGCCTGTAACCCCTGGCACTGCAAGACTGCTCTTCCCACAGCCACCCTGCCCTTCCCACTGCCACCCTGCTCTTCCCACGCCACCCTGCCCTTCCCACTGCCACCCTGCTCTTCCCACTGCCACCCTGCTCTTCCCACAGCCACCCTGCTCTTCCCACGGCCACCCTGCTCTTCCCACTGCCACCCTGCCCTTCCCACAGCAACACTACTCTTCCCACTGCCACCCTGCTCTTCCCACAGCCACCCTGCTCTTCCCACTGCCACCCTGCTCTTCCCACTGCCACCCTGCTCTTCCCACAGCCACCCTGCTCTTCCCACTGCCACCCTGCTCTTCCACAGCCACCCTGCTCTTCCCACGGCCACCCTGCTCTTCCCACTGCCACCCTGCTCTTCCCACTGCCACCCTGCTCTTCCCACAGCCACCCTGCTCTTCCCACGGCCACCCTGCTCTTCCCACTGCCACCCTGCTCTTCCCACTGCCACCCTGCTCTTCCCACGGCCACCCTGCTCTTCCCACTGCCACCCTGCCCTTCCCACAGCAACACTACTCTTCCCACGGCCACCCTGCTCTTCCCACTGCCACCCTGCTCTTCCCACTGCCACCCTGCCCTTCCCACAGCAACACTACTCTTCCCACTGCCACCCTGCCCTTCCCACAGCAACACTACTCTTCCCACTGCCACCCTGCTCTTCCCACAGCCACCCTGCTCTTCCCACAGCCACCCTGCTCTTCCCACAGCCACCCTGCTCTTCCCACAGCCACCCTGCTCTTCCCACTGCCACCCTGCTCTTCCCACGGCCACCCTGCTCTTCCCACTGCCACCCTGCTCTTCCCACTGCCACCCTGCTCTTCCCACTGCCACCCTGCTCTTCCCACTGCCACCCTGCTCTTCCCACAGCCACCCTGCTCTTCCCACAGCCACCCTGCTCTTCCCACAGCCACCCTGCTCTTCCCACAGCCACCCTGCTCTTCCCACTGCCACCCTGCTCTTCCCACTGCCACCCTGCTCTTCCCACTGCCACCCTGCCCTTCCCACAGCAACACTACTCTTCCCACAGCCACCCTGCTCTTCCCACTGCCACCCTGCCCTTCCCACAGCCACCCTGCCCTTCCCACAGCAACACTACTCTTCCCACTGCCACCCTGCTCTTCCCACTGCCACCCTGCTCTTCCCACTGCCACCC
Organism: Salmo trutta; assembly: GCF_901001165.1. Classification (NCBI taxonomy): domain Eukaryota; kingdom Metazoa; phylum Chordata; class Actinopteri; order Salmoniformes; family Salmonidae; genus Salmo; species Salmo trutta. Next base: position 33,249,032 of record NC_042990.1, on the reverse strand, counting down.
TGCTCTTCCCACAGCCACCCTGCTCTTCCCACAGCCACCCTGCCCTTCCCACTGCCACCCTGCTCTTCCCACAGCCACCCTGCTCTTCCCACAGCCACCCTGCTCTTCCCACAGCCACCCTGCTCTTCCCACGGCCACCCTGCTCTTCCCACTGCCACCCTGCTCTTCCCACTGCCACCCTGCTCTTCCCACAGCCACCCTGCTCTTCCCACAGCCACCCTGCTCTTCCCACTGCCACCCTGCTCTTCCCACTGCCACCCTGCTCTTCCCACTGCCACCCTGCTCTTCCCACAGCCACCCTGCTCTTCCCACAGCCACCCTGCTCTTCCCACTGCCACCCTGCTCTTCCCACTGCCACCCTGCTCTTCCCACTGCCACCCTGCTCTTCCCACAGCCACCCTGCTCTTCCCACAGCCACCCTGCTCTTCCCACTGCCACCCTGCTCTTCCCACTGCCACCCTGCTCTTCCCACTGCCACCCTGCTCTTCCCACTGCCACCCTGCTCTTCCCACAGCCACCCTGCTCTTCCCACAGCCACCCTGCTCTTCCCACAGCCACCCTGCTCTTCCACTGCACCCTGCTCTTCCCACTGCCACCCTGCTCTTCCCACTGCCACCCTGCTCTTCCCACTGCCACCCTGCTCTTCCCACTGCCACCCTGCTCTTCCCACTGCCACCCTGCTCTTCCCACAGCCACCCTGCTCTTCCCACTGCCACCCTGCTCTTCCCACTGCCACCCTGCTCTTCCCACTGCCACCCTGCTCTTCCCACTGCCACCCTGCTCTTCCCACTGCCACCCTGCTCTTCCCACTGCCACCCTGCCCTTCCCACAGCAACACTACTCTTCTCAACACCACCCTGCTCTTCCCATCTACTCTGTACTGTCTGTGGAGGCTCTTGCCTTAGAGCTGCAGAATGCTCCTCCAGAGGACTATACCTTACAAACTGTACACCACAGGGGGTTGAGGGCACCTTCATTGGAGAGGAGGGGCTCAGGGTAATGGCTGGAGTGGAATTAGTGGAACGCTATCAAATACACCAAACAAATACATGATGCCATTATATTGGCTTCGTTCCAGATATTATTATGAGCCTTCCTCCCCTCAGCAGCCTCCACTGCTGCCCACTACCATAATCCATATCACTACACAATGAGGCTATTTGAATCACTGCAGAATAATGACAGTAAACTACCAGCCTCAACACTGAACCAAGGAGTGTATTCACTAGGAACCAAACAGAACTGCAGAATAATTACAGTAAACTACCAGCCTCAACACTGAACCAAGGAGTGTATTCACTAGGAACCAAACAGAACTGCAGAATAATGGCAGTAAACTACCAGCCTCAACACTGAACCAAGGAGTGAATTCACTAGGAACCAAACAGAACTGCAGAATAATGGCAGTAAACTACCAGCCCACCAAATCAACTTCACAGACAATCATTTAGTACCAAACCTACAAGGTCCTTGACTCTGGACAAAGACGATGGAGAATACTGTAGTGTGGCTGCAACTGTTAGTGATCAGAGCGAGGACGACACAGCCTTAAAGACTAAGTCTTCAGCACTGTCCAGGCCCCCTGTCCAGGCCCCCTGTCCAGGCCCCCTGTCCAGGCCCCCTGTCCAGGCCCACTGTCCAGGCCCCCTGTCCAGGCCCCCTGTCCAGGCCCACTGTCCAGCAGGCATTCATCTTCATGTGTTAGCATCATCAGCCTCAGCACGCACACACACACACACACACACACACACACACACACACACACACACACACACACACACACACACACACACACACACAGAGTCTCTTCCCAGCATCACACCACACACAGACACACACACAGCTTCTACCCAGCATCACAACACACACACATCGTCTCCACCCAGCATCACAACACACACACACACACACACACACACACACACACACACACACACACACACAGACACAGAGCTTCTACCCAGCATCACAACACACACACACACACACACATCGTCTCCACCCAGCATCACAGCACTATCCCTCATCGCCACATATCCATCATCCACTCAACTGATTAGGACCACAATACCTGCTCCAGCTATAAAACTTATCATCGTAACGTTACCAGGCATAAATCTTGTGCTAAGGAGACAGGCTACGGTGAGGAATGGGGAGCCAGTGTGTTTTGGCTTTATGGGGATTAGATTGATGATTTAGATGTGCTCATACTTCCCAGCACTGTAGGTTATAATATAATATAATGCTGTGGAACAAGGAGCAGGTACATGGTTTTTGAAGTTCGTTCAAGTGAGAAATAAATTGGATGGAGAGAGTGGGTTTTGCTTATCTAGGCAAACAGGAAACATCACATCTAAGTCCAACTCAGTGTATTTTACACAACTTGGAGAAGTAGGATTAGTTATCTCTGTTGAAGCTTTCACTTGATCATCAAATAACGTTGAGGTTGTTTAGCATCAGACAGAGTGACAGGTCTACCAACCCTAACAGCCAATCACACATTGACACATGCTTTCCTCTGACTGTCACTAGGTTTCAGAGGTGGGCACACACACACATCTCTACCCAGCATCACACACACACACACACACATCTCTACCCAGCATCACACACACACACACACACATCTCTACCCAGCATCACACACACAAACACCCCTCTACCCAGCATCACACACACACACACACACCTCTACCCAGCATCACACACACATCTCTACCCAGCATCACACACACACACACACACCTCTACCCAGCATCACACACACATCTCTACCCAGCATCACACACACACACACACACATCTCTACCCAGCATCACACACACATCTCTACCCAGCATCACACACACACACACACATCTCTACCCAGCATCACACACACACATCTCTACCCAGCATCACACACACACACATCTCTACCCAGCATCACACACACACATCTCTACCCAGCATCACACACACACACACACACACACACACACACCTCTACCCAGCATCACACAAACACAAACCCATCTCTACCCAGCATCACATTCACACACACACACACACACAAACACATCTCTAACCAGCATCACATTCACACACACACACACACACACACACACACCTCTCTACCCAGCATCACACACACACATCTCTACCCAGCATCACACACACAAACACATCTCTACCCAGCATCACACACACAAACACCCCTCTACCCAGCATCACACACACACACACACATCTCTACCCAGCATCACACACACACACAAACACATCTCTACCCAGCATCACACAAACACAAACCCATCTCTACCCAGCATCACATTCACACACACACACACAAACACATCTCTAACCAGCATCACATTCACACACACACACACACACACACACACACACACCAGGGGAAAATTGGATTTTGAAAGGGACTGAATAGCGTGTCCACACAAGGTTAGTTGTACAGGACTGTGTGTGTGTGTGTGTGTGTGTGTGTGTGTGTGTGTGTGTGTGTGTGTGTGTGTGTGTGTGTGTGTGTGTGTGTGTGTGTGTGTGTGTGTGTGAATGTGCAACAACAGCATGTGTGTTTCCTTGTCAGTGAATGGATTCTAAAATTGAAAAGCCCTGAGAGAGACACAGAAGGTTTTACATGTGTGTGTGTGTGTTTCTGCTTGCCACTGTGTGCATTGAGGAGGAGGGGTAGGCAGGGGATGGTGTTAATACCTTCAGTCTGTGTCTTCTACCCAGACACAAAGGGTGTTGACATGTGGGAGAAGCAGGAGCAGCCCCAGCCCACCTCCCCAGCCCACCACAGCCCTCCCCAGTCCACCACAGCTCTCCCCAGCCCACCACGGCTCTCCCCAGCCCACCTCCCCAGCCCACCACAGCCCTCCCCAGTCCACCACAACTCTCCCCAGCCCACCATGGCTCTCCCCAGCCCACCTCCCCAGCCCACCACAGCCCTCCCCAGTCCACCACAGCTCTCCCCAGCCCACCATGGCTCTCCCCAGCCCACCTCCCCAGCCCACCACAGCCCTCCCCAGTCCACCACAGCCCTCCCCAGCCCACCACGGCTCTCCCCAGACCACCTCCCCAGCCCACCATGGCTCTCCCCAGCCCACCTCCCCAGCCCACCACAGCCCTCCCCAGTCCACCACAGCCCTCCCCAGCCCACCATGGCTCTCCCCGGCCCACCTCCCCAGCCCACCACGGCTCTCCCCAGACCACCACGGCCCTCCCCAGACCACCACGGCTCTCCCCAGCCCACCACGGCTCTCCCCAGCCCACCTCCCCAGTCCACCACGGCCCTCCCCAGTCCGCCACGGCTCTCCCCAGCCCGCCACGGCCCTCCCCAGACCGCCACGGCCCTCCCCAGCCCGCCACGGCCCTCCCCAGACCGCCACGGCCCTCCCCAGACCACCACGGCCCTCCCCAGACCACCACGGCCCTCCCCAGCCCACCACGGCCCTCCCCAGACCACCACGGCCCTCCCCAGACCACCTCCCCAGCCCACCACGGCCCTCCCCAGCCCACCTCCCCAGACCACCACAGCTTTCCCCACCCATTTTTTATTTTTACAAGGCAATCACAATGCACAACTCACCAAGGTACAGTGCAAATGTAAAATATATAAAAAATAAAAGTAAAAAATAAAACAATCTTCAGAGCAACAGAAATGAGCTAATTACCTGTTGACATCAAAGACATCAGAGTATAACAACATCGGAGACATGTGGAATAACAAGACATTTGCATAATGTATAAATAGATTGTTCACATGATAGTTCAGCTCTTTCTCTCTGTATCTGAGGAACCTCATGGAATGTGATAGCTTCTGTCACATGCCTACCACATCCCTCTGTATCTAGCACCTGAAACACAGTCACCAGATCTTTATAGGGTCCATCTTTTCCACATTCTATCCTGCACAGCTGAGCATGTGTCTGTGTCTATCGGTGGAGATTTTAGCATGGAAATCTTGGTGGGGAAATCAAAACAATTATAATTGTGCAATGCATCAAATCAAATGTATTTGTCACATACACATGGTTAGCAGGTGTTAATGCAAGTGTAGCGAAATGCTTGTGCTTCTAGTTCCGACCATGCAGTAATATCTAACAAGTAATCTACCAATTCCACAACAACTACCTTGTACACACAAGTGTAAAGGAATGAATACAAATATGTACATAAAAATATATAAATGAGTGATGGCCGAACGGCATAGGCAAGATGTAATAGATGGTATGGAGTACAGTATATACATATGAGATGAGAATTGTAGGGTATGAAAACATATAAAGCAGCATTGTTTAAGGTGGCTAGTGATACATTACATCAGGATGGCAAGATGCAGTAGATGGTATAGAGTACAGTATATACATATGAGATGAGTAATGTAGGTTATGTAAACATTATCTAATATAAATAATATAAAGCGGCAAGTGATAAATTGATAACATCAATTTTCCCATTATTAAAGTGGCTTGAGTTGAGTCGGTATGTTGGCAGCAGCCACTCAATGTTAGTGATGGCTGTTTAACAGTCTGATGGCCTTGAGATAGAAGCTGTTTTTCAGTCTCTCAGTTCCAGCTTTGATGCACCTGTACTGACCTCGCCTTCTGGATGTTAGCGGGGTGAACAGGCAGTGGCTCGGGTGGTTGCTGTCCTTGATGACCTTTTTGGCCTTCCTGTGACATCGGGTGGTGTAGGTGTCATGGAGGGCAGGTAGTTTGCACCCGGTGAGGCGTTGTGCAGACCTCACTACCCTCTGGAGAGCCTACCGGTTGTGGGCGGAGCAGCTGCCGTACCAGGCGGTGATACAGCCCGACAGGATGCTCTCAATTGTGCATCTGTAAAAGTTTGTGAGTGTTTTTGGTGACAAGCCGAATTTCTTCAGCCTCCTGAGGTTGAAGAGGCGCTGCTGCACCTTCTTCACCACGCTGTCTGTGTGGGTGGACCATTTCAGTTTGTCCGTGATGTGTACGCCGAGGAATTTAAAACTCTCCACCTTCTCCACTACTGTCCCGTCAATGTAGATAGGGGGTTGCTCCCTCTGCTGTTTCCTGAAGTCTACGATCATCTCCTTTGTTTTGTTGACGTTGAGTGCGAGGTTATTTTCCAGACACCACACTCCGAGGGCCCTCACCTCCTCCCTGTAGGCCGTCTCGTCGTTGTTGGTAATCAAGCCTACCACTGTAGTGTCGTCTGCAAACTTGATGATTGAGTTGGATGCGTGCATGGCCACGCAGTCGTGGGTGAACAGGGAGTACAGGAGAGGGCTGAGAACGCACCCTTGTGGGGACCCAGTGTTGAGGATCAGCGGGGTGGAGATGTTGTTACCTACCCTCACCACCTGGGGGCGGCCCGTCAGGAAGTCCAGGAGCCAGTTGCACAGGGCGGGGTCGAGACCCAGGGTCTCGAGTTTGGAGGGTACTATGGTATTAAATGCTGAGCTGTAATCGATGAACAGCATTCTTACATAGGTATTCCTCTTGTCCAGATAGATGGGTTAGGGCAGTGTGCAGTGTGATGGCGATTGCGTTGTCTGTGGGCCTATTGGGTCGGTAAGCAAATTGGAGTGGGTCTAGGGTGTCAGGTAGGGTGGAGGTGATATGGTCCTTGACTAGTCTCTCAAAGCACTTCATGATGACGGAAGTGAGTGCTACAGGGCGGTAGTCATTTAGCTCAGTTACCTTAGCTTTCTTGGGAACAGGAACAATGGTGGCCCTCTTGAAGCATGTGGGGACAGCAGACTGGGATAAGGATTGATTGAATATGTCTGTAAACACACCAGCCAGCTGGTCTGCGCATGCTCTGAGGATGCGGCTGGGGATGCCGTCTGGGCCTGCAGCCTTGCGAGGGTTGACACGTTTAAATATTTTACTCACGTTGGCTGCAGTGAAGGAGAGGCCACAGGTTTTGGTGGTGGGCCGTGTTAGTGGCACTGTATTGTCCTCAAAGTGAGCAAAAAAGTTGTTCAGTCTGTCTGGGAGCAAGGCATCGTGATCCGCGACGGGGCTGGTTTTTCTTTTGTAGTCCGTGATTGAATGTAGACCCTGCCACATACCTCTCGTGTCTGAGCCGTTGAATTGCGACTCCACTTTGTCTCTGTACTGACGCTTAGCTTGTTTGATTGCCTTGCAGAGGGAATAGCTACACTGTTTATATTCGGTCATGTTTCCGGTCACTTTGCCCTGATTAAAAGCAGTGGTTCGCGGGTTCAGTTTTGAGCGAATGCTGCCATCAATCCACGGTTTCTGGTTGGGGAATGTTTTAATAGACGCTGTTGGTACGACATCACCGATGCACTTGTTAATGAACTCGCACACCGAGTCAGCGTATTCATCAATGTTGTTGTTCGCAGCAATGCGGAACATATCCCAGTCCACGTGATCGAAGCAATATTGAAGCGTGGAATCCGATTGGTCGGACCAGCGTTGATCAGACCTGAGGGCGGGAGCTTCCTGTTTTAGTTTCTGTCTATAGGCTGGGAGCAACAAAATGGAGTCGTGGTCAGCTTTTCCAAAGGGAGGGCGGGGGAGGACCTTATATGCGTCGCGGAAGTTAGAATAACAGTGGTCTAGGGTCTTGCCCGCCCTGGTAGCACAACCGATATGCTGATAGAATTTGGGGAGCCTTGTTTTCAGATTAGCCTTGTTAAAATCCCCGGCTACAGTAAATGCAGCCTCAGGATATGTGGTTTCCAGTTTACATAGAGTCCAGTGAAGTTCTTTCAGGGCCGTCGAGGTGTCTGCTTGGGGGGATATACACGGCTGTGATTATAATCGAAGAGAATTCTCTTGGTAGATAATGCGGTCGGCATTTGATAGAGAGGATTTCTAAGTCAGGTGAACAAAATGACTTGAGTTCCTGTATGTTGTTATGATCACACCACGACTCGTTAATCATAAGGCATACACCCCCACCCTTCTTCTTACCAGAGAGATGCTTGTTTCTGTCGGCGCGATGCATGAAGAAACCAGGTGGCTGTACCGACTCAGATAGTGTGTCTCGAGTGAGCCATGTTTCCGTGAAACAAAGAACATTACAGTCTCGGATGTCTCTCTGGAATGCTACCCTTGCTCGGATTTCGTCTACCTTGTTGTCAAGAGACTGGACATTGGCGAGTAGTATGCTCGGAGCGGTGCGCGATGTGCCAGTGACCAGAAGACCGCTCCGTCTGCCCCTTCTTCTGCGGCGCCGTTGTTTTGGGTCGCCGGCTGGGATCCAATCCATTGTCCTGGGTGGTAGGCCAAACAGAGGATCCGCTTCGGGAAAGTCGTATTTCTGGTCGTAATGTTGGTGAGTTGACGTTGCTCTTATATCCAATAGTTCCTCCCGACTGTATGTAATAAAACCTAAGATTACCTGGGGTAACAATGTAAGAAATAACACATAAAAAAGCAAAATACTGCAGTTTCCTAGGAACGCGAAGTGAGGCGGCCATCTTTGTCGGCACCGGAAGTGTAGTGCCAGCAAAGCCACTACACAACACTAAACAATACATTAATTGCACTATAATGGTGACAAACAGTGCTCACAAACTGCTAGGGCCTACATAAAGCTGTCCCGACAGCAGTGTCCCAGCAGCAGTCCCAACACCTTACCACTTCTACACCTGGCTATCAGCAGAGCCTTGTCTGGCAGTGAAACAGTTCATTCAGCCTCATTTACTGCCTTTTAAAAAAACATAGCTGATATGGCTGACTTGCTTAAACAAATGTGGTTTCTACTAACAATTGAGATGTACAAACTATGGCATAAGGGGATGACAAGCAGATAAGAGGCAATCTGTAATTTCGATTAAGACATCAATGGGCGAGCTAGGATGGACGTAGTTAATATAACTATTTGTTAAGCACTTTGAAATGTACAGCGACATAATTCAGAACATGGGCCGTTCTTACAGCGTTCTCCCTGTACACCAAGTCAGAAACGTAGGATAAATAAAGAGGGCATATAAGCAGACAATGAAAGCTCTTACAATATTAAATTATTACATTTCTCTAAAACAGGTTATAGGCTACATATGCACCACCAAGTCAGAAAAGTAGGCAAAATGAAGAGGGTGAGGCACATGGGCAGTTTACTACACAACATACACTTAGTATTACTTTCTTAGCTAGAGTATACATATCTCCCTGGTATATTACATCATTTATGCAGAAGGATAAAATACCTTTTTTGGACTCGTTGTGCTGTGCTCACTTGAACAAGAAGGTGGCACGGCGGTCCTTCGTGAGCAAATGTTGTCATCAAAGTCTGGCATTCTCTGGACTTACGGGGCTTCCAAAACAACTGGGAACTTGGAGAAAAAAAACATGTCGAATCATGATGACGTCAGTGATCTTCAGGTCGTAGCTCTAGAAAAGGCTGACTTCCCGATTTACAATTCCGAGTTGGATGACCATCCAAAATGTTTTTTTCCCAGTCGGAGCTCGTTTTTTCCCCGGGTTCCCAGTTGTCTTGAACTCACTGAAGTCAGATTTCCCAGTTCCGAGTAAACAGTTGTTTTGAGGGCGGCAGAAATTATGCTGGATTGACAGTATGGCCAATGTTGAATGTCTATCATTTTAAGCTTTGAAAAGAGATCATTAAACCCAGACTTGGGACCGGACACCCACTCCACTGAATAGCAGGCTAGTGATTGTTTTGCAATGCTTGCAGTTAGCCACTGATTCCTTCAAAACCACTCATTGTTGAATTTGTGATTTCCAACTTGTTGTGTAATGTTCATGTCCAATGGCCGATGAGCACCGATACATTTTATCTATCGTTTGTCTTCATTATTTATCTTCATTTGACAAGGATTAAAAAGGATTTGCCAGTTGATTGTCGACTACCTTCATGATGATGTATGCTTGCTAAGATTTTGAAAGTATGATGTTGACATGATCAGTCCAATCAAAGCTACAGTACATATAACGTGATTTGACTTCATTTCATCTGTGGCCAATGACCTTGAGTCTTCTTGGATTGGCACTTCTAATTTAACTCTATGGCAGCACCCAAGGGGCTTGAATTTTCAAGGTCTAGCCTTAGATTTGGCGGTGACATAGTGTCCCCATGAGTGGCAGAACACTGAGCTAATCACGGCGTAACTAGAGAACATTATCAATCCCTATGCTCCGTATTTTCTGCTGGCTGTCCCACCACCACAGAAAGCACTGAGCTAGGCTGAAACACCTGCATTTTGGAGCTGCCTTACTCAAGAAAGCAAAAATAGACTTATGTGCCGCCAATCCCACATGAGGCTTTATTAACTCAAGTATTTGTATATATTTTTTACATTGTTTGCAAACTGATATGTGACACGTATTAATGCCAAAATAACATGCAAAACAGGCTTTTTTTTGTCTGCCCCACCTGCCCTGAATGACGGGTCGCCACTGGGGTCTATGAATAAATGAATTGGTGCTTTCTAGAGAACACTGGCAGGCGTACCTCATGAAGCTGGTAGAGAATGCAAAGCTGTCATCAAGGCAAAGGGTGGCTACTTTGAAGAATCTAAAATATATTTTGATTTGTTTAACACTTTTGTGGTTACTACATGATTCCATGTGTTATTTCACAGTTTTGATGTCTTCACTATTATTCTACATACAATGTAGAAAATATCAAGAAAAACCTTATCAATTGCATCAAAATTGTTTTGTAGAGTATTGTCACATCATTGTCATATTGTGATGCTTGTTTCAGAAGGTTGTACATGGAGAATATTTGACAGGGAGGAGTTTATGAATAGCCTGACAATGAAATACTCTGCAGGATTTCTTTGCCCATGTCATCTACAGTTGCAAAAGTCAAATTATAATAGGTGGACCATGATAAACGTTCTAACAACTGTCAAATTGCTGTAACTGCAGTGGACTGAAATGTGAGATGTGAATGCTATATAAAAAGAAAATGAATCTCTTTAAAATAGTAGGGATTTGTGAAGAATATCAATTTACCTCACTATTTACAACACCATGTACTTATAATCAGATGAGGGTTGTCACGTGTTGACAACCCTCATCTGTAATTTCTGTGGAAAGAAAACATCCTACAGTGATACTGTTTGTCTGTCTCTCTGGCCATGTGTCTAGGGTGAATTTCAAGGCAAAAGGAAAGACATTACATTATTAGGCTCAGAGCTCCCTCCAGTGGTCAATATGAACAAATCCCTATTTATAAGGAACATCATTTTTCCTCACTTATGTTGGAGACAAAATCCTCAATTCACTATAAAGTTCAAATTGAATGTATATCATCAACTCCCTATGAGTAGCTCAGCATAACTTCACCCCTTTCAGATATTTGATCATCGTATTTTTCTTTGGAAAGTTGTTTGTACATTTTTTTTTTTTTTTTTTTAATCTGGACCTTTTTCAAACAAAAAAGAAACGAATAGAAAACAGGACAGAACCTAGGAGAAAACAGGAACTAAGAGACAACAGGACAGGAACTAAGAGACAACAGGACAGGAACTAAGAGACAACAGGACAGGAACTAAGAGACAACAGGACAGGAACTAAGAGACAACAGGACAGGAACTAAGAGAAAACAGGAACTAAGAGACAACAGGACAGGAACTAAGAAACAACAGGAACTAAGAGACAACAGGACAGGAACTAAGAGACAACAGGACAGAACCTAGGAGAAAACAGGAACTAAGAGACAACAGGACAGAACCTAGGAGAAAACAGGAACTAAGAGACAACAGGACAGAACCTAGGAGAAAACAGGAACTAAGAGACAACAGGACAGGAACTAAGAGACAACAGGACAGGAACCAAGAGACAACAGGACAGGAACTAAGAAACAACAGGAACTAAGAGACAACAGGACAGGAACTAAGAGACAACAGGACAGAACCTAGGAGAAAACAGGAACTAAGAGACAACAGGACAGAACCTAGGAGAAAACAGGAACTAAGAGACAACAGGACAGAACCTAGGAGAAAACAGGAACTAAGAGACAACAGGACAGGAACTAAGAGACAACAGGACAGAACCTAGGAGAAAACAGGAACTAAGATAAAACAGGACAGAACCTAGGAGAAAACAGGAACTAAGTGACAACAGGACAGAACCTAGGAGAAAACAGGAACTAAGAGACAACAGGACAGGAACTAAGAGACAACAGGACATGAACTAAGAGACAACAGGACAGGAACTAAGAGACAACAGGACAGGAACTAAGAGAAAACAGGAACTAAGAGACAACAGGACAGAACCTAGGAGAAAACAGGAACTAAGAGACAACAGGACAGAACCTAGGAGAAAACAGGAACTAAGAGACAACAGGACAGGAACTAAGAGACAACAGGACAGGAACTAAGAGACAACAGGACAGGAACTAAGAGACAACAGGACAGGAACTAAGAGAAAACAGGAACTAAGAGAAAACAGGAACTAAGAGACAACAGGACAGGAACTAAGAGACAACAGGACCGAAGCTGAGACAGTCAAACCATAAGGGATGATTATAGTAGTTTATGATGAAGAAGCCTAAACAGCTGGGATCTCTTTCTCTAGGCCACTGACATAATATGGCGATGCTTCTAAACAAACACATGCATCTTATAGGTCCCGTGTGGCTCAGTTGGTAGAGCATGGTGTTTGCAACACCAGGGTTGTGGGTTCGATTCTCACGGGGGATCAGTACGGAGAAGAAAAAAAAATGTATGCATTCACTACTGTAAGTCGCTCTGGATAAGAGCGTCTGCAAAATGACTAAAATGTATATTATTAGTCTTTTTTATTAACTTAACCATTTTATTTAAAAACAATAAAGATGAGCGATATAAACCTCTAATCTTATCTGTAGCTCTGGTGTGCATAGAGATGATTGTAAATATTTATCGTATGGCTGCTAAGTCATCCGTCTTATCCACTTAACTCCCTTGGACTTACGGTCATACCTGTGTGGAGCGTTCTGTATGCGGGGACACGCCCCTATTGCCCTTGCTCTTTACTGTTGGTCATACTGTATGGACCAGAAACTCTATGTGTGCCTCCCAAATGGCACCCTATTCCCTATATAGTGCACTACTTTTGACCAGAACTCTGGTTAAAAGTGGTCCACCAAGTAGGCAATAGGGTGCCATTTGGGAGGCATACCAATGCCTTGACATACCAATGCCTTGACATATAGCTCCTCCACTTCCTTACTCTGACTGTTACTATGGCCATTTTATCAAATGGAATCCACAATGCCTGTCATCTCTGCTGATATACTTTGCTGTACCAACCCTTCTTTATAACCCCTCGTGGTAATCAGACAAACTACAGTAAAGCACCATGCTGACTGGTGATCTACCGTAAAAGATTTTTAAAAAATGAGGGTCCACCTCTGATTGATCAGAAGTTGTGATCCATGGATTTGAGCGGTCTGTCTTCGGAGTGTGGACTCTGAACAGTGAAACTGCCGACGTAACTAATCATGTCAGATAACCAAGTATCATAGGAGGTTATTTCCTGTATCCATTTACAGGGAATTCTCTTGAGTGGTAGACTGGACAGAAGGAAAAATACTGCAGCTGGAAAGCATTATATAGCTTTGTGCTCAGTTTATGTGTTAAACAAGGAAAGCTATACAGAAACAACATGTATCATAATAATTATTTTCTTGGCGTATTTTATTACTTTTTGGGGTTTTGTGGGATTGGTGGCACATAAGTAAAAATACACATATGACAAAATCTAAACATGTCACATTCTCACATGTATACATCCACTGTCAACCTCTGCATTACCGCTAACTACACACTTCACCCGATCACTAATTAAAATAGAATCGACCTACTTCCCTGCACAGTCACACTGTTATGGTATGTGGTTATACAAAAGATGTGGCAATTACAGAGGCAGTAGGCTGAGGATCTGTGAGTCCCACTAGAAATATCGGTGGTATAAATTACAGTTTGAACTAATCGCATACAGATGAAATCCTTTCAAACAGTAGCATTAGCACCAACAGCAGGATCATACTGAACACCAACATAATGCACTTCTATGTGCTAGATACAACAGAACTAGACTATAATGTCATATATCATCTACCAAGTCATTTTGAGGAAATCTTGTATCATATAGAATGATCAAGCGTGTTAAATTAAATATATCAAAACAGGTCAAATATAGAATAGTTTACATACAGTGTAATTTGTAATTGTATACAAATCCATTGCATTGTACTGTACAGTGTGAGGACTAGGAGGCTCTAGAAGCCAATCTTTTCCTCATACAGAGAGAGGAGCAGCAGGATGCCCCAGCCAGACAGCAGTCCTAAGTTCTGGAGCAGGAACATGAGCCAGGGCCTACGGTTGTCCGCATGGATCATGGTGGGGAGCTGGGAGGAGAAAGAAGCAAGACAATCCACTGCATTTAACTCCTTGTCCAAATATAGCATATTTACAGAGAAAGATAGGCATTAGGGCATTGGTGAAAGACATAGGAGCAACTGTGCCATAACTAGGGGTCAGAGCTCTTCCTGGTCAGGTGACATAGCCAGGAGACACTCAAGGCCCAAGTCATAATTGGGCTTCCCGGGGAAAATGTTGTCTGAAGTTGCAACAGTAACCAAGGCGGCGGGGCTTAGCGAAGGGTCATTTGAACAATTTGTGCGATAGACTCATTTGAAGAGAAGCCCAAAGAAGCAATTCCTCACAGCCCGTTTGAGAATGTGGTAAAACTAGTGTACTAACCATATCAGCCAGACCCACATACAGGAAGAGACCAGAGGTGATGGCCGCGATCCACTGCTTGGTGGCCAGGTCAGTAGAGATGGTGAGGGCAATGTAGAGTCCGATGAAGGATGTGAGGGCACTGCCCACGTTCAGCATCAAGGCCTTCTTCACTGACAACCCGCTGTGCAGCAGGATTGCAAAATCACCTGGGAGATGTAGGATGGAGAGGTTTAAATGGGACGCCAGTGATAAAATGTAGGTCTTAGGTTGATGCCATTGGAGGGATTGTGTGAATAGGAATCTGTATAGAGAGAGAAGACGTGGCTAATCATCTAGCACTACTATTCATCCATTCTAATACTTGACTGTTTGAAAGGAAAAAATATTGTTCTGAAATCAAACAGACGCTGCTCAAATATACTTGATATAAAGAAACATCTGAAGTACCAATGTGGCTGGGTCACATTCCCTAAAGACCTCTTTCAACATGGCCAACTAGAGGCTTCAGTCAGTACAACACTCACCCAGTTCGTGAGGCAACTCATGACAGAACACAGCCAAAGATGTGGCAAGGCCGGAATTCCAGGAAACAGAAAAGGCCGCTCCGATAGCCAGGCCATCGGCAAAGTTATGTATCGCGTCCCCTATGGTAACCATGTAGGGCAGCAGACGCTGTTCTAGTAGAGGGGAGAGACAGAAGGGAAACTCAGAGAAAGGTTCAGTCGTCTAAAAAAGTAAAGTCAAATTTGGCTATTGTTAATCATGTGTCTAAAATCATATTTCACAATAACAGCAGTATTGATTAGCCAATGCCATTAGGATCTTAATTTGACCAGTTTCTCAAAGCAGGAAAGGTATCCTGTAGCAACAGGAAATATGAATTATTGTGTGGATTATAATTAATGGACATTTTTGTAGGGATTGATACATTTTTAGTTAGGACAAATCAAGTCTGACATTTTAAAGTGGAAATTATAAACTTTAGAAGTCTTTTTAAACCTTAAATTTACTTAATGTTTGCATTTCCTGCAAGAACAGGGTGATCAAATTAAGATCCTACATCTGTAGGAACCAGTGGTGGAAAAAGTACTAAATTGTCATACTTGAGTGAAAGTAAAGATTCCTTAATAGAAAATGACTCAAGTAAAAGTGAAAGTCACCCAGTAAAATACTACTTGAGTAAAAGTCAAAGTATTTGGTTTTAAATATACTTCAGTATCAAAAGTAAATGTAATTGCTCAAATATACTTAAGTATGAAAAGTAAAAGTATAAATCATTTCAAATTCTTTATATTAAGCAAACCAGATGGCACAATTTTCATGTTTTTAAAAGAAAATGTAGTTATAGCCACAGGCACACTCCAACACTCAGATGTTATTTACAAACAAAACATTTGTGTTAAGTGAGTCCGCCAGATCAGAGGCAGTAGGGATGACCAGGGACGTTCTCTTACTAAGTGCGTCAAATGGACAATTTTTTTGGTTAAAATGTAACGAGCACTTTTAGGTGTCAGGGAAAATAAAAAGTAAAAAGTACATTATTTTCTTTAGGAATGTAGTGAAGTAAAAGTTGGCAAAAATAGAAATAGTAAAGTAAAGTACAGATACCCCAAAAAACTACTTAACTAGTACTTTAAAGTATTTTTACACTGGTAGGAACTGGCAAGCTAGCGGTTATACTGTAGAGTGACTACAACTACACCATTGAATATTGTGCTTGAATTGTTTATAAAGATTACATAAAGGATGATGTCTCATTTTAATCATGTCAGATAAATAAATTGTTGTCACTGTTTATATTATCATTTACAATGATATGACAAAGTGTTTTTGGGTGCATCTGCAGCTAAAGCGTTGTACCCCTGTAGTAATGAATGCCTTTATTGCTGTCCTCGTGTAAATGAACAAAGCTCTTTGGTGCACATTAGTCTTTGTCACGCTGAATGTGTGTAAACATTGACTAGAGTTGACTCACACAGTAAGTTCACAGTATATCAGCTTTCCAGTGAACGCCCTGACTGTCAGATGACCTGGGTTGTCTATCTTACCTCTTGAGCGCTGGTTTGTTTCTGGAAAGGCTTCCTCTGTGTCCTCACTGTGCTCACTGACAACCTTTTAGGATCAGAATTTTACAG
The DNA here is from genome assembly GCF_901001165.1 of Salmo trutta. Taxonomy (NCBI): domain Eukaryota; kingdom Metazoa; phylum Chordata; class Actinopteri; order Salmoniformes; family Salmonidae; genus Salmo; species Salmo trutta. Next base: position 33,232,238 of record NC_042990.1, on the reverse strand, counting down.
AAGTATAACATCGGAATTATAGCAGGTGTGAACAAGTTAGTGGAGGACAAGGTGTTCAGAGACACGGGTAGTAGAGACTTGAGACTACATACTGTGTCAGGTAAAAACACAGATTTACTGGCTGTTCAGTCATGGACCTCTGTCTGACTCAGATCTCCAAGAGAGAGGACAGAGGGTTTAGAACATCACAGGTGTGTCTGTGAATAAGTGGTACAGAACCTACCAGATGTGTCTGTGAATAAGTGGTACAGAACCTACCAGATGTATCTGTGAATAAGTGGTACAGAACCTACCAGATGTATCTGTGAATAAGTGGTACAGAACCTACCAGATGTATCTGTGAATAAGTGGTACAGAACCTACCAGGTCAGTCTGTGAGATGGACTGCTTGTTCTTTTTCTCCTGCATGTACATCTCCAGGACTTTACCATGGTCACAGTGATGGGGCTCAGACCCCTCCTGGAAACACAATGGCACAATGTATCGGTCTGTGCCCGGAACATCACAACAAAGAACATGTACAGTTGAAGTCGGAAGTTTACATACACTTAGCTTGGAGTCATTAAAACTCGTTTTTCAACCACTCCACAAATGTATTGTTAACAAACTATAGTTTTGGCAAGTCGGTTAGGACATCTACTTTGTGTATGACACAAGTAATTTTCAACAATTGTTTACAGACATATTATTTCACTTATAATTCATTGTATCACAATTCCAGTGGGTCAGAAGTTTACATACACTAAGTTGACTGTGCCTTTAAACAGCTTGGAAAATTCCAGAAAATGATGTCATGGCTTTAGAAGCTTCCGATATGCTAATTGACATCATTTGAGTCAATTGGAGGTGTACCTGTGGATGCATTTCAAGGCCTACCTTCAAACTCAGTGCCTCTTTGCTTGACATCATATGAAAATAAAAATAAATCAGCCAAGACCTAAGAAAAAAAATGTTTCATCCTTGGGAGCAATTTCCAAATGCCTGAAGGTACCACGTTCATCTGTACAAACAATAGTACGCAAGTATAAACACCATGGGACCGCGCAGCCGTCATACCGCTCAGGAAGGAGACGCGTTGCTGGAGATGCTGGAGGAAACAGGTACAAAAGTATATCCACAGTAAAATGAGTCCTATATCGACAGAACCTGAAAGGCCACTCAGCAAGGAAGAAGCCACTACTCCAAAACTGCCACAAGAAAGCCAGACTACGGTTTGCAACTGCACATGGGGACAAAGATCGTACTTTTTGGAGAAATGTCCTCTGGTCTGACGAAACAAAAATAGAACTGTTTAGCCATAATGATCATCGCTATGTTTGGAGGAAAAAGGGGGAGGCTTGCAAGCCGAAGAACACCATCCCAACCATGAAGCAAGGGAGTGGCAGCATCATTTACATTTACATTTTAGCCATTTAGCAGACGCTCTTATCCAGAGCGACTTACAGTAGTGAATGCATACATTTCATTTCATACATATTATTTTTTTTTCTGTGCTGGCCCCCCGTGGGAATCGAACCCACAACCCTGGCATTGCAAACACCATGCTCTACCAACTGAGCTACAGGGAAGGCTGAGCTACAGGGAAGGCATTATGTTGTGGGGGTGCTTTGCAGCAGGAGGGACTGGTGCACTTCACAAAATAGATGGCATCATTAGCAAGGAAAATAATGTGGATATATATATATATATATATATATATATATATATATATATATATATATATATATATATAGAAGCAACATCTCAAGACGTCAGTCAGGAAGTTAAAGCTTGGTCGCAAATGGGTCTTCCAAATGGACAATGACCCCAAGCATACTTCCAAAGTTGTGGCAAAATGGCTTAAGGACAACAACGTCAAGGTATTAGAGTGGCCATCACAAAGCTCTGACCTCAATCCTATAGAACATTTGTGGGCAGAACTGAAAAAGCGTGTGTGAGCAAGGAGGCCTACAAACCTGACTCAGTTACACCAGCTCTGTCAGGAGGAATGGGTCAAAATTCACCCAACTTACTGTGGGAAGCTTATGGAAGGCTACCCGAAACGTTTGACCCAAGTTAAACAATTTAAAGGCAATGCTACCAAATACTAATTGAGTGTATGTAAACTTCTGACCCACTGGAAATGTGATGAAAGAAATAAAAGCTGAAATAAATCACTCTCCTATTATTCTGACATTTCACATTCTTAAAATAAAGTAGCGGTCCTAACTGACCTAAGAAAGGGAATTTTTACTCGGATTAAATGTCAGGAATTGTGAAAAACTGAGTTTAAATGTATTTGGCTAAGGTGTATGTAAACTTCTGACTTCAACTGTATCTACCGGTGATAGCTAACAATTCTCACAATTTGGAACCAGTAAGACCTGTTAAATTTCTTTGACCGAAACATTGCACTTTATTAAAAGGTGTATTGCAAGTGTACGTGTGTGGAAGTTCTTTTCACCATGGATCCACCGAACCAGTAAGCTGACAGAACGGAGGTGTTCAGTAAGGAGATAAGGTTTAGAAACAGTGTGAAATGGGGAGGTACCACCTGAACGTGTCCAATAAGAACCCAGATTTTTGTTTCCTGTTGCAACACATTTTGCTACATCGTGCCCTACTGAACACAGCCCAGATGAGACACTACTTACCTCATTGTGATGCAGAGAATGGTGATGGCTGTCCTTGTGAGTGGTGATGATGGAGAAGATAGTCTCCATGAGATAGAAGCAGTAGATGCCAGCCATCATCACCAGTATCTTACAGATGTAGTCTGGAACCTCCTCTGAGTGGCTGTGGTCCGATCCTTCACTGTGAACATGGAGGCCTAGGAACTGAACCAACAGAGGAAACACAGTCACAACCCAGTCTGACACAGTCAGCCCAATGACAGTGTTATGTCATTGTAATGACAGTGTTATGTCATTGTTTTGACAGTGTTATGTCATTGTTTTGACAGTGTTATGTCATTGTTTTAACAGTGTTACGTAGCTCTTATGAAGGCAGGTTCAAGTAAAGTGTAATACACTACACAAGACCAAATACTGGCGATGCAATCAACCTGTGCAGGGTCCATTACTCTGAAATGGCCTCCTTCACTCACTACTGACAGATGAAAGTCTAGAGTGGAGACCAGAACCTATCCACCATATTGCTTTAACCAATCAAGTCCTCTTAATAAGTGGTTGAGAAGGAGAGGAAGATAAGAAATCATGTCGGACCATTGGGACACATTGTTATGTTGCTCTTATCATTGGCTTTGTAATAACCTAAAGTTCCCAGAAGGAACATGGGGCCATTTCTCTGTTTGCCCGATCTGAAGGGGTCGTTCTTGTTCCTTAAATCACGTCGTTATTATTTGACACTGTAAGCGATGACAGGGTGTGACAGCCTGCTAATACTTCGCCCTGCGATGTTGACATGATGGGTCTAAATGGATTGAGCTGCAGCAGCAGGAAGTATCCCCTCCAGACTTCTGCCCTGGGGGAAATAAGGCTAGGAAGCATCAGATGGGACTACTGTATGTGTTGCTCTGACTTATCATGAGGTCTCTCAGACATCTGGCTGATTATTGGGTCGCACTGACATTAACCACAACACTTTAATGAAGTGTTGAGGAGGAAGAGGTCTGGCTGGCTAGATAAGTGGTTTTCTTTTCACATTGGACATTCCAGCACCTATGATGGATGCATAACCAGGCCAGTACAGTGTAGATCAGCTTGAATCAGCTGGGCTCAGTGATGTGGATATGGTACTGTGGTGCTCACCATAGGCAGGAGGTGCAACAGGGCGTCCCCAGTGAGGGAGCCAACGGCCAGGCTGACACAGAACTGGATGACGAGCTGGAAGACACTGCTGCAGGAGGTACACAGCAGCACCATAACGCCAACCAGGGCGGCCAGACAGATCAGCAGATTGGCTATGGAGGCATACGCAAACTCTGTGGGGAGAGAGAATTAACATTAAGGGGTTACAAATATAATAACAGTGCCAGACTGAAGCCAATCAGTCAAGCCACAAAAGGTCTGTTAGATAATACAGTGAACATTGTGTGATTATGCTTGAAATAGGCTCTAGTCCTACCGAATGCAATAGGCTCTAGTCCTACCGAATGCAATAGGCTCTAGTCCTACCGAATGCAATAGGCTCTAGTCCTACCGAATGCAATAGGCTCTAGTCCTACCGAATGCAATAGGCTCTAGTCCTACCGAATGCAATAGGCTCTAGTCCTACCGAATGCAATAGGCTCTAGTCCTACCGAATGCAATAGGCTCTAGTCCTACCGAATGCAATAGGCTCTAGTCCTACCGAATGCAATAGGCTCTAGTCCTACCGAATGCAATAGGCTCTAGTCCTACCGAATGCAATAGGCTCTAGTATTTTTGGACTACAACCTAAAGTTTTGTGATTTAGAATTTTGGAGCATTCATATTTACAAACATAAGAAATGTATTTCTGCATAGCCTCTCTATAATTCCTTTATCATTAAAAAAAATTAACAGGCAGGAATGGGACTTTCTGTATCAAAAGGAAAGGAATGAGTGTTGAATATAGAGTGTACTGTAGCAATCAATAGATCAATCACAAGAGCACACAATGCAGAATCACAGTGGCTAGAACTGTAGCAGTTCACTCACTCTCTGTGGTGCTGAGCTGGTCTAATGGTCCAGTGGGGGGAGAGATGCTGTTGCAGGCACCACTGAGGAGCTGCTGGACCAGGGCTGGGCTGAGCCGGGCCACGTCAGACCTGGACAGGCTAGATCCATTCAGCCCATGGATCTTTATCAGCTCCTCTGGGCTGAAACACGTCTGCGTGGAGGAAACAGAGCTGAAACACGTCAGCGTGGAGAAAACAGAGCTGAAACACGTCAGCGTGGAGAAAACAGGGATGAAACACGTCAGCGTGGAGGAAACAGGGCTGAAACACGTCAGCGTGGAGGAAACAGGGCTGAAACACGTCAGCGTGGAGGAAACAGGGCTGAAACACGTCAGCGTGGAGGAAACAGGGCTGAAACACGTCAGCGTGGAGGAAACAGGGCTGAAACACGTCAGCGTGGAGGAAACAGGGCTGAAACACGTCAGCGTGGAGGAAACAGGGCTGAAACACGTCAGCGTGGAGGAAACAGGGCTGAAACACGTCAGCGTGGAGGAAACAGGGCTGAAACACGTCAGCGTGGAGGAAACATGGCTGAAACACGTCAGCGTGGAGGAAACAGGGCTGAAACACGTCAGCGTGGAGGAAACAGGGCTGAAACACGTCAGCGTGGAGGAAACAGGGCTGAAACACGTCAGCGTGGAGAAAACAGGGCTGAAACACGTCAGCGTGGAGAAAACAGGGCTGAAACACGTCAGCGTGGAGAAAACAGGGCTGAAACACGTCAGCGTGGAGAAAACAGGGCTGAAACACGTCAGCGTGGAGGAAACAGGGCTGAAACACGTCAGCGTGGAGGAAACAGGGCTGAAACAAGTCAGCGTGGAGGAAACAGGGCTGAAACACGTCAGCGTGGAGGAAACAGGGCTGAAACACGTCAGCGTGGAGAAAACAGGGCTGAAACACGTCTACATGGAGAAAACCTGGTGGAGGAAACAAGCAGTATTTAAAAAAAAAAACACTTTCCGTCACAGAATATGTATCGCCCCCGATATGTGGTAATTGCTACAGTTGAAAATACAGTGCCGTGTGTCAGTGTAAAATGGAAGTGCAAATGAATTCTTCAATTAATATACTTCTGTCAGAATACTGTGTCCCAAATGGATCACTACTCCCTTTGCAGTGCACAACTTTTGACCAAAGCCCATTGGCCTATTCTTTGAATTGACACTCCTTGTCGCTAACTGATTGACTGACAGTAAGATGTCATTGGGCATTCACAAAGTGGGGACCAATATATTACAAGTAACATGTTATTATCCCTCACCAGTGTTCCTTCTCATTCAGATTTCTCTAATATAGATATTACCATGGGGAGAATCCTACAGCTGCCAATAGCTCAGGCCATCTACTGCACATCTGAGGCTCATTGTAATGCACTGGAGATGCAGCGGACACCAGGGGTTTAGCAGTCTGATAATGAGTCAGAGTGAAGGAGCCTGTGTGTACGTGCGTGCATGCGTGCATGCATCGTTAAGCCCCTGAAGGTCTCTTCAGGAGATTGGAGCGATGGCCTTGACCTAATTACAGACAAAGCACCATGGTGGTTGAGTATAACAATTACCAGTTCCCAGCTGCTGATGTTCCTCTGGTGGTACCCCTCCTCATGACTCTTCCTGAAGTCATCACCTCCACTTTGACCCCCCCGACCCTTGCTAACAGTACTGTGGTCACTATGGTCATGGTCAACGTGGTCATCTTTGTGTCCCTCTTGATCCTCTTCGTGGATTCCACCTAGTTGCAGGCTCTTCATAAGACCTTCCAGCTCTACAGAGATTAATCACAATGATATGGTTAGTTGGTGGAAGAGTATATTAGCAGGCCATTGAGGAACAGTAATATGCTGGTAGAGTATATTAGCAGGCCATTGAGGAACAGTAATATGCTGGTAGAGTATATTAGCAGGCCATTGAGGAACAGTAATATGCTGGTAGAGTATATTAGCAGGCCATTGAGGAACAGTAATATGCTGGTAGAGTATATTAGCAGGCCATTGAGGAACAGTTATATGCTGGTAGAGTATATTAGCAGGCCATTGAGGAACAGTAATATGGTGGTAGAGTATATTAGCAGGCCATTGAGGAACAGTAATATGGTGGTAGAGTATATTAGCAGGCCATTGAGGAACAGTAATATGCTGGTAGAGTATATTAGCAGGCCATTGAGGAACAGTAATATGCTGGTAGAGTATATTAGCAGGCCATTGAGGAACAGTAATATGCTGGTAGAGTATATTAGCAGGCCATTGAGGAACAGTAATATGGTAGTAGAGTATATTAGCAGGCCATTAAGGAACAGTAATATGCTGGTAGAGTATATTAGCAGGCCATTGAGGAACAGTAATATGCTGGTAGAGTATATTAGCAGGCCATTGAGGAACAGTAATATGCTGGTAGAGTATATTAGCAGGCCATTGAGGAACAGTAATATGCTGGTAGAGTATATTAGCAGGCCATTAAGGAACAGTAATATGCTGGTAGAGTATATTAGCAGGCCATTGAGGAACAGTAATATGGTGGAAGAGCATATTAGGCCATTGGGGAACAGCAATATAAACTCTCATTATCCAGGCTTCATGGGGTTATAACATAGGGTTTGAGGGTAACATTAACATAGGGTTTGAGGGTAACATTAACATAGGGGTAGAGGATAACATTAATAGCGTCATGCTAAATGAATGATGAACTATGTATTGCACAAGATGGATTAATGAGTGGGTTGATGTTACAGTACAGCCAGGAGCATGACATTACAGTGTAATAAAACTAAACAGTGCGAGGAAAATGATTCATACTAAATAGGGATAGTAGTTTGTTATGAGGCAATATTACAGCACGGACATTTCGTATATACACAGGAATAGCTGTTTCTTACTGTACCGTGTATGGTAATGTTGTCAGAACCGAAGGAGTTGAATATGAAATCCAGAAAGTAGTCTTCTTCAGGCAGTGCTCTGGCAGTCATGCAGTCACCTCGCAAAGCATGGTAAACTATGTATCCAAACACCACATCCATGTTGTGTGGGCCACCATGATTCATCTCCAAGATATCTTGACCAGTAAGACAGTGCTAAATGACCACGATAACACGGGACAGACATACACCGTTGAATAGAATAGAAATATTTTGTTGAAACAAATCTACTCAAATGAGTTTGTTAGAAAACAGGTCACTGTTGCTAACGGTAGTTCATTGGGTATCTATTGCACAACCTTAGAAAGGTAGAGTTTATAAAATGTGTTGCCATTCTTATTAACACAGCAGCACCAACCTGGTCGTACTGCTGATGGGGCTTGTAGTGCTTCTTCAAGTTATGGAGCAGTGTTTCTATCCCACTGCTCTCCACATCTCCGTGTCCATCCCCATGGTCATAGCCTGTGATCTCATGGATGAAGTGGTCCGTCTCGTCCCCCCACCTCCCTGCCCTCACGGCAGAGCAGGCCTCTGAGGGAGAGCCGAGGTACAGGCAGCATCCTGCCGCTACTCTGAAGAAGCCCTCCTTGTGAAGGAGACCACCAGTGCTGGTGAAGTTACCTACCAGCTGGTCTACTGACTGCACAGAGAGGCACTAGAAACAAGCAGGGTGGCTTCAGTGTTTCATGGAGATGATTTACTCAGTACAAATATAGGCCTAATTTATGAGAGAAAACCAACGTAGGGTCTTGTATAGTCAGTCATTATGACCACAAAGCTAAAGGAGTTTGGGTTGGGTGAATGTGAGAAAATAAAAATCTAATTTTCTGATCTTTAACAGCTATTCTCAGGCTTTTTGAGTCAGGACATACAGTGACTTGGCCTATTATCTAACAGATTATTCTGTAGAGTCTACCAGAAACCCAGAACCGATTAGTGAAGGTGCTGGAGGCAAAATGCTAAACTGGAGAAACCGAAGAAAAGTCTTGACACACTTCAAGTCAGATGCACATTTCTTTTAAAAGAGCCTGAGCTTGATGAAGGTCGACTGACCGAAAGCTCCATATCTATTCAAATAAATATGCATCTCACTGGAAGTGTGCAGACTTCTTCCTGATTCTCCAGTACCATGACCACGTATGAGTAAGATCTCAAGCCATTGTTGCATTAGCAGAACATGCCATCTAACGACTGATCATTAGTGTTAGTCCCAAACATGTTTGGCCAATTGATAACACATCTCTCACATAACGTGTGACAGAAAACTTCCTCTACATGGTCACAAGGGCAGATTACACTTGCCACGGTAAAGTCCAAGGCCTTCAATGTCTGAACAGAAAAAAAATGTATGTTTACATGTTTTTCTACTGTAATCAAATGAAACCAAAATGAACACTTATTGGAGTACTTGTGGTGCATTGGCATGATGGACAGAGTCATTTTAATTTTTTCCATTGAATGTATTAAATAAAACACAATGCCCAATCATTAAGACGTTTAAACAGGCTGCACGGTAATAGGGTAATACAACCACGATATATGTTTTTAAGTATTATTTTTTTACACATTAGCCATTTAAATCAAAGCCATTGCTATAATCTATGATAATACCCTAACACATGGAATTTGATAAATATTGATCAGGTGTTTTATGTCATTGGTAGAACATAATGATTTTAATATATCTGGTACAAAACAATCTGCAATGCCGACGTCGTGTATTCTCTCTATATAATACCTACATAATAATAGCCAGAATCATTATTGTTATCGTTATCATATAATTATTATTATAATGGAGCTCGCATTCAACTTTTGAATTGCCCAGTGCTCACGATATATGTATCAATAAAAAATACTTTGTTAGAGACTGGTCAATAAAAATTTTAAAATACAGATTTAGGCTTAACAAACTAGTTCTGAAAAAGCACTATGATAAATGTACAGCGCTGTATTCCATTGTGTGTAGCGCACGGCACAGTAACAGGTGCAGGTTGGACCTCGACCTTTCCTAAAACCAAGTTGAAGCGAGTGTAAGAAAAAAGTTACCTTTTCACACGACACACCAGGGCACTGCACACGCTTCTCCAACAGTTTGAAAAAGGAGCGAACTGACATTTCATCCAGGTATTCCTCTCCTGGCGAAACGAGCTCCACCACTTTCCCATATACATCCATAGGTGAACACCACGCGTAGCTGAATAGGTTCAAACTCAGACATAGGAGAATAACGGGAAAATACCTATATACAGTTTCCATTGTTCTATTAAAATATAAATCCTCTAAAAAAATTAAATAAAAAGTGCAAAAACAGTGAGTTTATAGAGAGATGATACCGAGTGGCGCATATGCAGTCCACACACGGTTTTAAGTTCACCAAACAGCTATCTATAAATCAGCTAAGTTAGAGATTTCCTTGACCTGTTAGCTCGCCTTTGATTGGTCCAGAGGTGAGTTGCGCTTCTCTACCAGTCCATAAATAGGAAACCATTGCAGTTCACCTGAATAAGGGGTACAGGTCCAAAATTACCTGTCTTCAATGTACACTCAGCATCAGCTGACATAATGGCAAGAGTTATGTCAATAAGACATGTTGCTAGGAATACAGGCTAAATATTTGTGCCAACTGATTCACTTACATCCTCAATGGTGACCAATACCCTGATGGTGAGCCTTACCTGCTCTCTCTCCAGTGGTGAATATATCTCATCTATTAGCTAACATTCCCATATTTTAAAGATTGTGTATTGGGAAAATTAATAAACATGTAACACAAAGCATTACTGACAGCGTACAAACAAAACAAATAATACACATTTCTACAGCACCTTTTTGTAAAAAATGTTTACTAATAATACATGAATTGAAGGATATATTTTGAGAAACAACCAACACAGTTGAGGACATTTATTGATGAATCAATTCAGAGGCCCCATTCTCCATGTATAACCATTCTGTGGACTAAAAGTACTTTCCATGGACATCATTCAACATATGCTCTGACCATGTGACTGGATGATTGGGTTTCATATTTAAGGCCAATAGTTTTTCCTGACCATGGGTAAGAGAAACTCCGGGCCCTACTCACAATGATTAATGGACTGATGACTTCACTCTACACCACATCAGTGACTGGGTCAGGTGAGGCTGGTCTGGCAGAACTACCAAAACACATCCTTGTGTCAATGATCAGCAGGAAATGAGGGGGAGATCACCCATCTCCAAGTCAAACATGAAGCTGTTTGAAGGGTCTTTAGATGTAAGCATGAACATCCAAATGAGGTACTCAAAGTCGGCCTACAGTAGTTTGCCACCTATGTCACTTTGAACATATTTGGATGAAATAACGTCATGTTCAGCAGGGTTGTGCACAGACCTTTGGTGGGGCAGGGTCAGCAGGGTTGGGCACAGACCTTTGGTGGGGCAGGTGCTGAAAGTGAAAAAATGCCTCCCCTCCCCTTCATTTAATTCATGAAAAATAATGTTCTACTGCTCCTGTAGACAATTCTCCATATAATTCTTTTTTTATATAAATAACATTCCTTAATTCTCTGCAAAAACACATTCATCACACATTGTAGGCTAAGCAATCTAGAAGCGCAGATGAACAGGAGTTTGTTATAAGGATCTTTGCTACAGGTGGAAATCATTTAAAACAATGTTTTATTATACATTTTGCAGGATGAAATCTCTTGAGATGCACATCTCATTTTCAAGAGTGTCCCCCGAAAAAATGAAAAAAATATGACAGGTCTGAGATACAGTATCTTGCTCATACAGGTGAAATAGAATTGGGTTAGTTTATGACAAAGTTCATCCTCTCTCTCAGCTGTTTAAAAAGTCCATCTACACCTCTTCCTTAAGCCTGTACAAAGAAACAGCCAAACATATCTTGTGATCTAGGCCAACACAGTTTAATCAGACATACAATACCTGGAACAAAACCTCCCAGGAGGCAGTAGTCTCTCTCACTGCTCTTATACTGAACATCAGACACATGCACAGATAGGGCTCTAAGGGTGCTGGAGCACTGGCTGTTCTGCCTTCCTATGAAAATAGTGACACTTTTTTGGTATTAATTACTTTTTATTTAAAATGTCTCTTTCCTCTGTTGTAACTTTAAAATGAAACAAATTGCCCAAAAAACATTTAGCGCCATCAGGACGTGGCCGGTGACACCGTTTCTCGAAAGGCCCATAACTTGGAAACTTGACTGCTGACATGCAATACATTTTAGAACTGTATCAAGAGGACTAATGAAAACAATTCCAAAAGATTAGGTTTAAAACCTATAGGGGAACTCTACTCAAAAACTATCCAAAATCTTAACTTTGAACATTGGACGTTTGGATAAATGTGGATAAGTGTCTATTCTCCAGTGAGAGAGCTTATTGAGATGAGAGTATTAATGCTCACGAAGGAATTCTCTGTTATGCCATTGTCTTGCATGTCAACATTTCCCCCCCACGTGGGCCAACCCCCTACGCAGGGGTGGGCAACCCCAGTCCTCTGGGGCCTGATTGGTGTCACACTGTTTCTCCATCCCCAGCAAACACAGCTGATTAATCAAATGACATTCTAAACTGAAGATCATGATTAGGTGATTATTGGAGTCAGGTGTGTTAGCAGGAGGAAAACTGCCACCAATCAGGCCCATGAGGACTGGAATTGCCCATCCCTGCACCTAGAGGATCACCTCTGACCTGTCAGCCTTAAATTAGAGCGTGACATTACATTATCAAAAGAACACAGTCATCTGATAAATGTTAAAAACTTTTTTTTTTTAAAATGACATTAACATTATAACACACATTCTGATTCACATTTTGCCACGACAATTCCCCATAGACAAAATTATAATTTCCTATGTTTTGTTTCATAGATAACCCTCTCACGTACAACAAGGTTGCCAGGGACAGCAAGCAACTGAAGATAGCTCTCCATACAGTGAATGCATGCTACCTGACAAAGTTCACAGTCGACTAAGAGATAATAAACCTTATCTTGAGTTATAAAAAAAATAAAAAAATAAATACAGCTGTACAACTTCTCAAATGGTCATTATTCTTTTCGGATGATAAAATAAACATACACATTGAGAAACAGACACCTCACAAGTCCTCAACTGGCAGGTTCATTAAATAGTACCCGCAAAACACCTGTCTCAACGTCAACAGTGAAGAGGTGACTCCAGGATGCTGGCCTTCTAGACAGAGTGGCAAAGAAAAATCCATATCTCTGACTGGCCAATAAAAAGGAAAGATTAAGATGGGCAAAAGAACACAGGCACTGGACAGAGGAACTCTGCCTAGAACTCTGTGACCCCAAACTTTTGAACGGTAGTGTAGCTACTAAAATAATGCAATGCACTTGACCCATACTGTAAAACTCAGTCAACCATTGACTGAAAACCTTTTTCAACCTTCATCAAAGTGTTCTGAGCATACAAAAGTTTTAATAACATCAAGCACTTACCCTTACGTTTCATACAAAATACATTTTATTAAATGGGCATACAAAGAACATTACATGAAATGTACAGTATACCAAACAAACAAAAAAAATAGAGAAACCATAAAACAGCCATTTATGAATAATAAAAGAATGTGTTAATGGATGCAACTGAGGTAAGATTTATTTACATTTTTTACATTATTTACTTATTTTTCTTTTTTAGATAGAGTAGGTATTACATCACTTGAATCGAATGATCTCCTGAATAGCAATGCGCATTATTTCATTAAAATCAAACTGGATGTATTTTCTCCAGTATCTCTTGTCCCTGCCGAAGGTCTGAGCTGGGTAACATGGACTTCCTGGAAACAAAAGATAGAGGGTGTTCCAGTTGACTTACTAACACTATAGAGGGTGTTCCAGTTGACTTACTAACACTATAGAGGGTGTTCCAGTTGACTTACTAACACTATAGAGGGTGTTCCAGTTGACTTACTAACACTATAGAGGGTGTTCCAGTTGACTTACTAACACTATAGAGGGTGTTCCAGTTGACTTACTAACACTATAGAGGGTGTTCCAGTTGACTTACTAACACTATAGAGGGTGTTCCAGTTGACTTACTAACACTATAGAGGGTGTTCCAGTTGACTTATTAACACTATAGAGGGTGTTCCAGTTGACTTACTAACACTATAGAGGGTGTTCCAGTTGACTTACTAACACTATAGAGGGTGTTCCAGTTGACTTATTAACACTATAGAGGGTGTTCCAGTTGACTTACTAACACTATAGAGGGTGTTCCAGTTGACTTACTAACACTATAGAGGGTGTTCCAGTTGACTTATTAACACTATAGAGGGTGTTCCAGTTGACTTACTAACACTATAGAGGGTGTTCCAGTTGACTTACTAACACTATAGAGGGTGTTCCAGTTGACTTACTAACACTATAGAGGGTGTTCCAGTTGACTTATTAACACTATAGAGGGTGTTCCAGTTGACTTACTAACACTATAGAGGGTGTTCCAGTTGACTTATTAACACTATAGAGGGTGTTCCAGTTGACTTACTAACACTATAGAGGGTGTTCCAGTTGACTTACTAACACTATAGAGGGTGTTCCAGTTGACTTACTAACACTATAGAGGGTGTTCCAGTTGACTTATTAACACTATAGAGGGTGTTCCAGTTGACTTACTAACACTATAGAGGGTGTTCCAGTTGACTTACTAACACTATAGAGGGTGTTCCAGTTGACTTACTAACACTATAGAGGGTGTTCCAGTTGACTTACTAAAGCGGCTTTCCAAAATCAAGTCTTATTTCAACTTGGCAGTGTAAATATAGCAGCCATTGTTTATAGGTTTCAGTGACCAGCCGGAGGAAGATAGGGCGGCACCCTCCTCCGGGGAGAGGTACTCAGTGTAAAGCTAATTAGTACACACCTGGGCACACTAATTGACTTGGTGTCTCCCTCTATATAGGTGTGCCAGGAGATGAGCTCGAGGTGGATTGGGAGCAGACACGGGGACCTGTGAGGACGTCAGACTTTCCTACTGAAAGCGTCTTCATCTGATGCACCTTGGCTCTATGGGTATTGATAGAGGGAAGCATTCCCCCTCTAAATATGACGTGGAGACGATAGTCTAAAGACAAGGGGAGCCGTTTGTTGGTTTTTGGCCACGGCCTTTTGGTCTGCTGCTTAGTTTATGTACTTTTTTTTTAATGCCGTTTCAGCGTTGGACGCTACCTTGTACTGGAACTATTTTGTTAGGCGAAAGAAATCCCGTTTAGAGACGATCCAAAAGGAACCAGAACCACTGCCTCCAGTCTGTTAATTTCATGCCTCTCTCGCCTGTGTTATGGTGTTTCAGACTAGCTGATCCGTCACACCAAATAAACTTTTATCTACCCCCCCCCTCTGTATCACACCCTCACACTGAAAACATGTCTACAATCAATAGGTTAGACAGAGAAAATAAATATCACACTGTATATACTCTTAGGCCTACACTATTGTACTGTAGCTATGAATCACGGCAACAAAGTTGGTTCCAGTCAAGTCTTTGGCCACGTTTGAGTGGGTCAAGCAAAAACACTAAATGATTGAACCTCCTGCAATGGCTTCAGGGTGCAGTGGACTGCATCAAAAACTGCATGACCTTAGATCATGTAGGCTCAAGTCGGACAACTTAATCCCCATAATGTAACACAAATTGAAAATCAATGATCATCACTGACTGCATAAAAGTGACTGGTACAACTGGGCCCATACAGTTCAGACACATGGCACGAAGCAAGCCACCCCCCCTAGTGACAAGAAGCCAGCATACTGTACCATTAGACACTGAAGTAGTTCTGGGCGTTTGCAAAATAAAACATTTTAAAAATGGGAAAACTTACCAATTCCAAAGAATATTCTAGCGACGGCTCTGCCAGAGAACTTCTCATCACTGCGGTTGCCCAGGAAACTCTGAATATCTGCTCTGATCTGACCCTCGAAGTCCTTCATCTGAAGACAAACAAAACCCATCAGAATCACCTATATTGGCATAGTACATTTACATTTACCAGGCAGGAGTCTGACCTGGTGAAATGGTGCTGACAACAATAAACACAATTCAGACAAAATCATTTACACAATCCACATGCAGTATAGATACAGTAAAAACAGAACAATTACACGTAGGGCAGACAATATAAAGTAGAAATATTGTAAACTCACTACGTTTCTCTAAATGGGAAAGTCCTGTTCTTACCATTCAGCTCTATTAGGTCATTCATTATAAGGGTACTTTATTACAGTTAGAATTCGCTAAAGGATTTAGTTTCACTAACCCTTGGTAAAAACCATAAGGGAATTTTAGGACAGAGACGAACCTTGCATTTCAACAACACCTCCTCCTCGTCATCCTTCTCCTCCTGGAACTTCCTGCTCAGGTCCAGTTCTCTCCTCTTGTCAAAGTAATCCCCCAGAAGCCCTTTCAGCTTCAGGCTTCGGCTCTCGTCCAGCTTGTCCGTGCAGAAACTGCAGCTCTTGTATGCGACGCTGCAGAGAGAGACATACAGTGTGGCAGAACTCAATGCAGGCAGAGACCTTTCCAAGTAAAGAGTAATACACATGTATGTCACCTGAAACACATACAGTAGCATATACTAATCTATAAATGTCTTATAAATATCAATGTCTTAAACATACTTCAAGCACCATTGGGTTAACAGTTCCAATAATAGCCCTACAAAGCCATGAAACTCTGGTAACCAGGATTTTCCTCTACGGTCATATTTGTTGCTATAATACTGATGGAGAGTAACCTAGTGTTGTATGAGTTCTGAATACTGGTGTAGTGTAGGTTGGTGCTGACCTGCGGAAGGCCTTGAAGCAGGCTTTGAGCTGGTACAGTTTGGTCCTCTCTTGGGCCACCACCCTGCCATGCAGGAACTCACACACCCGGTCCATCTCATCTGGGGTCAAGTCACCGTAGGAACGGAAGTAGAAGGACAGGTTGGAGAACTCCACCAAGACTCCTGGAGAAGACAGGATATGTATGATATGGAGATCGGAAATGTATAATTATTTCTCTCTTTTATCCAAATCTAAACACACACACACACACACACACACACACACACACACACACACACTTTAAATTCTGTACAAAATAATATTATATTTGTAATCATACCCATCTCTGACAATGCTCCACTGTAGTTTGCATTTTTTTAACTATAAAAACACACCTCTGTTTGTGGCCCACTGTAGTTGTCTGAGGCCTCTCTTCACCAGACCCAGCTGCCAGCCCATAGTGTCTGCCACCTCCACCACGTCAAAGTCCACCGAATCACAGGTCTCCACTCGCTCCCCTGCCAGCCGTTTCCGGGCTAACACTACGGCAACAGGTGGGCAGCTGCCAATCAGACGACACATATCCATCATCACCACACCGACTCCACCCCTCAACATACAGTACCAGTCAAAAGTTTGGACACACCTACTCATTCAAGGGTTTTATTTATTTTTACTATTTTCTACATTATAGAATAAAGACATCAAAACTATGAAATAACACATGGAATCATGTAGTAACCAAAAAAAGTGTTTTAGATTCTTCACAGTAGCCACCCGTTGCCTTGATAACAGCTTTGTACACTCTTGGCATTCTCTCAACCATCTTCATGAGGTAGTCACCTGGAATGCATTTCAATTAACAGGTGTGCCTTGTTAAAAGTTAATTTGTGGACTGTCTTTCCTTTTTAACACATTTGAGCTAATCAGTTGTGTTGTGACAAGGTAGGGGGGTATACAGAAGATGGCCCTATTTGGTAAAAGACCAAGTCCATATTATGGCAAGAACAGCTCAAATAAGCAAAGAGAAACAACAGTATCATTACTTTAAGACATGAAGGTCAGTCAATCCAGAACATTAAGGACTTTGAAAGTTTAAGTGCAGTCGCAAAAACCATCAAGCGCTATGATGAAACTGGCTCTTACAAGGACCACCACAGGAAAGGAAGACCCAGAGTTCTCTGCTGCAGAGGAGAAGTTCATTAGAGTTACCAGCTTCATAAATTGCAGCCCAAATAAATGCTTCAGAGTTCAAGTAACAGACACATCAACTGTTCAGAGGAGACTGTGTGAATCAGGCCTTCATGGCCAAATTGCTGTAAAAAAAGCACTACTAAAGGACACCAATAAGAAGAGACTTGGTTGGGCCAAGAAACACAAGCAATGGACATTAGACCAGTGGAAATCTGTCCTTTGGTCTGATGAGTCAAAAATGTTGTTGGTTCCAACCGCCATCTTTGTCAGATGCTGAGTAAGAGAATGGATGATCTCTGCATGTGTGGTTCCCACCGTGAAGCATGGAGGAGGTGGTGTGATGGTGTGTGGGTGCTTTGCTGGTGACATTGTCAGTGATTTATTTAGAATTCAAGGCACACTTAACCAGCATGGCTACCATAGCATTCTGCAGCGATACGCCATCCCATCTGGTTTGATGGGAAGCAGAGTGATGGAGTGTTGCATCAGATGACCTGGCCTCCACAATCACCCAACCTCAACCCAATTGAGATGGTTTGGGATGAGTTGGACAGCAGAGTGAAGTAAAAGCAGGCAACAAATGCTCAGCATATGTGGGAACTCCTTTAAAACTGTTGAAAAAGCATTCCAGGTGAAGCTGGTTGAGGGAATGCCAAGAGTGTGCAAAGCTGTCATCTAGGCAAAGGACTTTCAAGAATGTAAAATGTAAAATATATTTTGATTTGTTTAACACTTTTTTGGTTACTACATGATTTCATACATATTATTTCATAGTTTTGATGTCTTCACTATTATTCTACAATGTAGAAAATAGTCAAAATAAAGAAAAATCCTTGAATGAGTAGGTGTGTCCAAACTTTTGACTGGTACTGTAAACATTACTTACCTACACCAAAACAGTTTAAGCACATTGTAAACATTAGTCATCTATTGCCTGTACATGAAAACACCAAACCACTCACATGTCCCACTGCCTTTACTGGACCAAAATAACGTTGAGTATGAAATACACACCTACATATAAAAACACAACCTAGCAAACAGGACTTTGTATGGTACAGCTAAACAGTCTACTGTAACAGTCTACTGTAACAGTCTACTGTAACAGTCTACTGTAACAGTCTACTGTAACAGTCTGGCCAGGTGTTGAGAGTGACTTTGCAGACCTTGTCGAATAAGAAACGCAAACTCTGCTGAAAAAAAACTTTTAAACGTGTTTTTCTATGACCCTGGTTTTGTGATGTTGTCCTACATTTTGGTGAGTTTGCGGAGTTGATGCGGGCCGTTGTAACAGACCATCTTACAGGTGGAGAGGGTGGGGTGGAGCAGCTCTACCCACTGCTGAGGGTGCAGCTCCAGGTAACACAGCAGAGTCTCCAAACCTGACACACAGTGTTAGAACTTCAATCATTTTAAGTCGATTGTAAAATACAGTCTGATATCTGAAGAAAAGGCAGGAGTCTCAATCTGAATTAAAAGTGTGATCTCATTCTAATTATATATTTACAGTTTTCTGATCCTTGAGTCAACTACCAAGTGACACAAAATACTTGTGTTCAGTATAGTGAGGTACCTACCTTCCTCAGTGATGTCCAGGCCTTCCACAGTGTCCTGCATAGATATGGCCCTCTCATGGGTGTGACACACCCTAGTCGTGGGCCAATCATCACCTCCCCCGGTCTGCTCATCCTCTTCGCCCTCCTCTCTCTGGGGAAATGGAACACTTGACTCTGGTGGGTGTTCCTGCTCCCCGTCCAGTGGTTGAAAAGTTGATACATCCTCAGTAGGAACTTTGGCCTGTTCCAACTGCTGGACAGGGGTGTTCTGACCAGTCTCCGTTCTGTGTTCCGGTGTTTCAACTGGGTTCTCATCACAGGTGTCCATCAGTTCCATCATCTCGGAGTCGTCAACCTCCTCCTGAGTCTAAGACATGATTAGAATTTTAAAAAATACTGTTTGGTTTGGGATGAGACGTAGCGTCTTGATAAAACAACTGTTAATCCTAAACCTTGAGGTTCACATAAGGGCCATAGGCTGTTAATGTCCGATGATTGTAGACCGAGAGAAGGGAAGAAAAAGTTGAATATGTAAGAATACCAACATTACCCTGGCTAAGTCCTGCTGTTTCTGGTGGATCTGTCTGCACTTGCAGGGAGGAAACACCTTCTGTACGATCTTCTTCACAGTATAGTAGTCCACCGTATCCGCATAGATGTGCCTCCGCAACTCATGCAGGTCCCCTCCCTACAACACCAGGCAAGAACGTAGGATTAATCAACATAATGAGCATACACATCATATGTCTTGGCACTCTATTGAATAATACATAGATTTATTTGTGAATAATAACCTAATAATTTGAACAAAAGTATTGTTGCACAGCCACTGTACACTACTCACCAAGTATCAATTCATCACTTAACTATTACTTACTAGACGTTGTCATCAAAACACATTTGAATTTGGATGAAAAGTAAATAAACGCTATGAAATAAATAACGACTGAAAAAGGTGAGAGGAGACAGAACCTCAGGATCCAGGAAGAGATGACAGTGGGCCGGTACCCCGTCTCTCCCTGCCCTCCCGATCTCCTGCACGTAGCTCTCAAAGCTCTTGGGCATGTTGTAGTGCACGATGCCGCGCACGTCCGACTTGTCCAGGCCCATGCCGAAGGCTACCGTGGCGACCACCACTCGCAGCTCGCCACACATGAAGTTGTTCTGGACGCGACGGCGCTCAGAGGACGACATGCCGGCATGGTAGGACTCAGCCATCCACTTCAGAGGCTTACGGATCTTCTTCCTGGCTGAGGGCACACAGCAGAGAGAGGTGTCAGGGCCCATAGTCACACAGCATCTCAGAGTAGGAATGCTGATCTACCATATCTATATAATCTGATTCAATATGATCTAAAAGGGAAAACTGATCCTAGCACTTTGATGAGACTTTTTGACAACGGCATCAGATCAACACAAATTGTAAATTTTCCCATTTTCATCAACGTATGATTCAAGACAGGATTCAGCCCTTTACCTAGACTTCTGTAAATATCAACATCCCAATAAAATATTTAAGCAATAAGGCACGAGGGGTTGTGATTTACAGCCAGGTAGACTAGTGGTTAGAGCGTTGGGCCAGTAACCGAAAGGTTGCTGGATCGAATCCCCGAGCTGACAAGGTAAAGATCTGTCGTTCTGCCCCTGAACAAGGCAGTTAACCCACTGTTCCTAGGCCGTCATTGTAAATAAGAATTTGTTCTTAACCGACTTGCCTAGTTAAATAAAGGTTAAATATTTTTAAAAATATATCACGGCTAAGGGCTGTTCTTAGGCACAATGCATTGGAGTATATTGGCCATATACCATGAACCCCCGAGGTGCCTTATTGCTATTATAAAGTGGTTCTCAACATAATTAGAGCAGTAAAAAGAAATGTTTTGTCATACCCGTGCTATAGGGTCTGATATACCACGGCTGTCAGGCAATCAGGGCTCTAACCACCCAGTTTATAAATATAACATCCCAATCAACCCAGCTCCAGCCAAACCCAGACAGACAGGTACCCAAAGCTTTCTTCTTCTTCCCTACAGGGTTGTCGTCTGCCTCCTGACTAGCGGTACGGTTAGACTCCTTCAACAGCACCCCCTGCAGGCAGGTCCTGAGCAGGGCAGATATACGGGTGGTCTCCTCTCTCCTGGTGCAGTAGATGATGACGGACTCCAGAGACCCAAACCGCTCCCCCTTCAGCAGACACACCAGGGCCTGGACAGGAGACAGGACACACAGCATCACACCTGGGTTCAAATTTTATTTGTTTTCTTTCAAATACTTTAGCTGTGCTTGATTGGGCTTTCCTGGCACAATGGAACCAATGAAATTGGATTAAATTGCAAACTCCATTGTTTGTGTGTGTGGTTGGTACGTATCCTACCTGGTCTCATGGTTGGTATGTGTCCTACCTGGTCCTGGTCTTGTGGTTGGCATGTACCCTACCTGGTCCTGTGGTTGGCATGTACCCTACCTGGTCCTGTGGTTGGCATGTATCCTACCTGGTCCTGGTCTTGTGGTTGGCATGTACCCTACCTGGTCCTGGTCTTGTGGTTGGCATGTACCCTACCTGGTCCTGGTCTTGTGGTTGGCATGTACCCTACCTGGTCCTGGTCTTGTGGTTGGCATGTACCCTACCTGGTCCTGTGGTTGGCATGTACCCTACCTGGTCCTGTGGTTGGCATGTACCCTACCTGGTCCTGTGGTTGGCATGTACCCTACCTGGTCCTGTGGTTGGCATGTACCCTACCTGGTCCTGTGGTTGGCATGTACCCTACCTGGTCCTGTGGTTGGCATGTACCCTACCTGGTCCTGTGGTTGGCATGTACCCTACCTGGTCCTGTGGTTGGCATGTACCCTACCTGGTCCTGTGGTTGGCATGTACCCTACCTGGTCCTGTGGTTGGCATGTACCCTACCTGGTCCTGTGGTTGGCATGTACCCTACCTGGTCCTGTGGTTGGCATGTACCCTACCTGGTCCTGTGGTTGGCATGTACCCTACCTGGTCCTGTGGTTGGCATGTACCCTACCTGGTCCTGTGGTTGGCATGTACCCTACCTGGTCCTGTGGTTGGCATGTACCCTACCTGGTCCTGTGGTTGGCATGTACCCTACCTGGTCCTGTGGTTGGCATGTACCCTACCTGGTCTTGTGGTTGGCATGTACCCTACCTGGTCCTGGTCTTGTGGTTGGCATGTACATACCTGGTCCTTGTCTCGGTCCATGGAGACAGACAGCTGCAGGTTGTCAGGCACGGCGGCTGAGCGGACAGCAACACCATCCTGGTCAGCGATGCCCAGGTTTTGAGCGATGTCCAGGGCTGTGGACAGGGTGGCGGTGGCAGTCAGACCCAGCAGGCAGCGCACGCCCAGACGGTCCCTCAACACCTAGGAGATGGAACGGAGGTGCTTTGGTGAACCATGCTTGTGTGTTCAGTAATCTTGCCTAAGACCTGAGGATCTAGGTCTTTAGCTCAGCAAGCTAACAGTCTTGTGATGCACTGACAACCCAGATTAAAACCCAGTCAGTCAAAGAGACGTACAGGGCACTTCCACTCTGAGAGGTAGAACGGCACGCATGGGCTAGCCATCTACAGCTATGGGCTAGCCATCTACAGCTATGGGCTAGCCATCTACAGCTATGGGCTAGCCATCTACAGCTATGGGCTAGCCATCTACAGCTATGGGCTAGCCATCTACAGCTATGGGCTAGCCATCTACAGCTATGGGCTAGCCATCTACAGCTATGGGCTAGCCATCTACAGCTATGGGCTAGCCATCTACAGCTATGGGCTAGCCATCTACAGCTATGGTGAGAGACAGGCTCATTCTACAGAAGCAAGTACTGTGGAAAAAAACTCCCCTTGCATTTAATAAAAAAGTGGGTTAGGATATCTATCTATCTATCTATCTATCTATCTATCTATCTATCTATCTATCTGTCTGTCTGTCTGTCTGTCTGTCTGTCTGTCTGTCTGTCTGTCTGTCTGTCTGTCTGTCTGTCTGTCTGTCTGTCTGTCTGTCTGTCTGTCTGTCTATCTATCTGTCTATCTATCTGTCTGTCTGTCTATCTATCTATCTATCTGTCTATCTATCTATCTATCTATCTGTCTGTCTGTCTGTCTGTCTGTCTGTCTGTCTATCTATCTATCTATGAATGAAGTGGTCATCAGAGCTCACCTTGCAGAGACGCAGGTAGCAGGGCCTAAAGTTGTGTGACCACTCTGAGACACAGTGGGCCTCGTCGATACAGGCGAAGGCCACCGGGGGGAGCTGGTCAGCTGGGGGAAGACAGCCAGAGCCAGAGTGACCTCCACCTACCAACGCCTCAGGGGACAGGAGCAGGACATGGACCTCACCTGCCTTAACCTGGAGGACACACACACACACACACAGCAGAAAACTGTCGTCATGCAGATCACAATAGATACGACATCAACAGCAATGCAAATATGACTGACATCCTTGTAGTGGTATCTTCATGGTATCACACAACACATACAAATGTGCACCTGGAGGTAACACACACACACACACACACACACACACACACACACACACACACACACACACACACACACACACACACACACAGAGAGAGAAGTCAAATGCAGGAAACAAAAATGATCAATGCAGTTAAACATTACGCAAAAGCAGAAACCGCTAAGGTTTAGGCCTAGATAGAGTATACTCTAAGCGGATTGAAAGAGAAAAACAGTACCTTCTCAATGGCAACCTCTCTCTGTTTTTTAGACATATTGGAGTGAATGGCAACCGCTTTCAGCTTGGATGGGAGTCCAGAAAGCTAAGGAGACAAAATCATTTTCTGTCAGTATTTCATTCAAATCAATTATTTTGAGACATTCACAAGACAGTGTCTGTATCAATAAGGTGGGGCGTTACCTAGGGGCTACAGATATGGGGCGTTACCTAGGGGCTACAGATATGGGGCGTTACCTAGGGGCTACAGATATGGGGCGTTACCTAGGGGCTACAGATATGGGGCGTTACCTAGGGGCTACAGATATGGGGCGTTACCTAGGGGCTACAGATATGGGGCGTTACCTAGGGTCTACAGATATGGGGCGTTACCTAGGGGCTACAGATATAGGGCGTTACCTAGGGGCTACAGATATGGGGCGTTACCTAGGGGCTACAGATATAGGGCGTTACCTAGGGGCTACAGATATAGGGCGTTACCTAGGGGCTACAGATATGGGGCGTTACCTAGGGGCTACAGATATGGGGCGTTACCTAGGGGCTACAGATATGGGGCGTTACCTAGGGGCTACAGATATGGGGCGTTACCTAGGGGCTACAGATATGGGGCGTTACCTAGGGGCTACAGATATGGGGCGTTACCTAGGGGCTACAGATATGGGGCGTTACCTAGGGGCTACAGATATGGGGCGTTACCTAGGGGCTACAGATATGGGGCGTTACCTAGGGGCTACAGATATGGGGCGTTACCTAGGGGCTACAGATATAGGGCGTTACCTAGGGGCTACAGATATAGGGCGTTACCTGATCATCCATAAGCGACACCAGTGGTGACACCACCAGAGTGATACTGTTAGATCTCTGGGCATAGAGGTAGGCAGGCAGCTGGTAGCACAGAGACTTGCCCATGCCCGTAGAGAGCACCACTAGCGTGGACAGACCTGAAGAGAATAGAATAGAAAAACGATGGACAATAAAGTTATATTGTATCTTACAAAGTAAATGTCGTTTGTTCAGCTCCTAACCCCCCCAAGACACCACACACACAGGGAGTGAAAGTGGGTGGGAGCCCTGCTTGTAACAAACAAAAAACATACATGTAGGAAAGCAACTACTTACATTTAGTCATTACATTTATTGGAGTAATTTAGCAGACACTCTTATTCAGAGCAACTTACAGGAGCTGTACATCTCATGTATATCACTTAACTGAGGTACTAACTAAATTAAACACTGTTTTATCCTCTTCCTGCATACCTGATAGAATTCTCATGATGGCCTGTTCCTGCCCTGGTCTGAAAGACTTGTACCCAAAGTCTTTAAGTGCTTCCTTAACTTCAGAGGGCACCGCTGCAGAAACAAAATTTAGTTGGAAGTCAAAACAAAAGGAGTATAAATCATACTGTACTGGTTGATTGATTAGTTTAGATTCATTCATTAAATAATTGTATTTTAAAAACGGGGTACCTTGTACTTTGCCGTCCTCCCCTAGGGGGTAGAGGGGCTGCATGGGGGACGGAGGGAGCATGCGCTCGTAATCTGGCCTGATCACATTCAACAAGACCTCATCACCACCATCCTCCTGCTTCTCCCCCAGACCCTCATTCTCCTCTTTAACACTGGGGGGCGCCACTGTGTAATGAGAGACATAGTATGCATCCAAAATTGCATACTACTTCTGACCAGAGCCCTATAGGCCCTGGTCAAAAGTAATGCATTATAAAATGGAATAGGGTGTCATTTGGGATCCACACAGACAGAGGGACCTCATGTACACAGATGTCATTAATTAGTTCATCCTCCATGGGTCTGGGGTCAGCTTTGGCGTGGAGTTCGTTATGACTGAGGTTTGAATTGGAGTCGGGAGAAACTGAACCTAAATCAGTTGTTATGGGCAGGGAACTGGGAGAAAGTAACCGGAGTGAGAGAATTGCAGGGGGGTAAGCATGAGCTCTTTGACCTTTTGGCATGCAGGTTAGTTTAGTAGCATGACATCATTGCCTAGCCAGACAGTGTAGCTGTTATGCACATCTACTTTTTTAGGCTTACAGGGGCCTCGGTTTCTGCCTGCACAATCACTCTGACTTTCGCTGGACATCATCTGTGTGTGGAGCGGTATTTCACTCCATGTACGCCCCAAATGGCACCCTATTCCCTACATAGTGCACTACTCTCAACCAGAGCCCTGGTAAAATGGGCTCTGGTAAAAAGCAGGGAACTCTATAGGCAATAGGGTGCCATTTGGGACGTAACCCGAGCGTTGATCGTTTCCGTGGGGACCATACCTGATTGGTCTCAGCAGTGACATTTTACTAATTTGAAGGGGTGTCCACATACTCTGTGTGTGTGTGTGTGTATATATATATATATATATATATATATAGACACACACACACAGAGTATGTGGACACCCCTTCAAATTAGTGGATTCGGCTATTTCAGCCACACCCGTTGCTGACAGGTGTATAAAATTGAGCACACAACCATGCAATCTCCATAGACATTGGCAGCAGAATGGCCTTACTGAAGAGCTCAATGACTTTCAACGTGGCACTGTCATAGGATGCCACCTTTCCAACAAGTTAGTAGGTAAAGTTTCTTCCCTGCTAGAGTTGCCCCGGTCAACTGTAAGTGCTGTTATTGTGAAGTGGAAACATCTAGGAGCAACAACGGCTCAACTGCGAATTGGTAGGCCACACAAGCTCACAGAATGGGACCGCCAAGTGCTGAAGTGCGTAAAAATCGTCTGTCCTCGGTTGCAACACACACCACAGAGTTCAAAACTGCCTCTGGAAGCAACGTCAGCACAATAACTGTTCGTCCTGAGCTTCATAAAATGGGTTTCCACGGCCGAGCAGCTGCACACAAGCCTAAGATCACCATGTGTAATGCTCACTAGCTTGGCATTGCGCATGGTGACCTTAGGCTTGTGTGCAGCTGTTCACTCCTGGACATTGTGTGTACTTGTTCTCATAAGTTTTCTAATCACAAACAATTACCGTAATTTCCGGACTATTAAGCGCACCTGAATATAAGCCGCACCAACTGAATTTAATTTTTTTTTTTTTTTTTTACATAAATAAGCCACACATGTCTATAAGCCGCAGGTGCCTACCGGTACATTGAAACAAATGAACTTTACACAGGCTTTAATGAAACACGGCTTGTAACAAAAAAATACAAAATTAGCAGTAAGCTTTAGTTGTCTTTTTGCACTGAGTAAATTCCTCCCGCTGCTGTTTCCAACGTCTTATCATCGACTCATTAAGACCAAGCTCCCGTGCAGCAGCTCTATTTCCTTTTCCAACAGCCAGATCAATCGCCTTCAACTTGAAAAGCTGCATCATATGCATTTCTCCGTGTCTTTGCCATGATGAGGGTGACAAAATGACTACTGTAATCAGAATGATGGGAAGTTTTAGAGCGCTCGATTTAATCTAAACAGTAAACAAAAAAGTTGTTTGACCTTAACCCGTTAGGCAATTTCATTGGTCTAATGAAAGCTTCATGCCGCCAAAAAACTGAGCACGTCACAGAATGTGTTTTTTTGGAGGAAAAAAAATGTGAAGCGGGAAAAATCCATATATTAGCCACGTCATTGTTTAAGCCGCGAGGTTCAAAGCCTGGGAAAAAAGTTGTGGCTTATAGTCTGGAATTTACGGTAGTTATTCTTCAAATTTTCTGGTGCAACGAGTAAGATGACTAAGAAAACGACTGAGACGACAGTGTACTGCGGAAATTTCCCCCAAAAGACGTGTAGTATTCTTGAGGAAGCTTGTAATTACCGATGGGGACTTTCCCGGATGCCAGTACCTCGGCTGGGACCGAGGTGCAGGAAGCGAAGATGGATTAGGTGGTCGCCTGGGCGTGGGGTATGTGGTGGCTGCCTGCGCCCAACCCAGCTGCTGTGAGCTCTGCCGCCGGTTATGGGAGGCTACTCAAAGAGACCTTGAACAGACCCGGGATATCCGGTTATGTGACAAACTTTTTGTCTGTTTTGCTAGGGGGCAAAGGTTACCTAGCGGTGAATGCGCCCACTCCACCTGGGGTCTGGCAGCGTCTTGGGCGTTGTTTAAAGGGTTGAGTTGGACATCACTGTTGTGTGGTTATCTCTTGGATGTCACTGGCCTCAGTGTAGCCCACAGGGTGCTTATGGCTGGGACAGGGGAAAGTAACTAGGCAGCGGGCCGTGTGCGTAATACCCAGATTGTCGCATCTGGCGGGGTCAGGTCTGGGTGGTGTTTCATTTAGTATCCGTTGGGGTCGGCTTGGGGCGAAATTCTATTTCTCTACAGTATGTTGTACCAAGTTGACTGACTGAAAGGGAATGTAACGTTATGACTATAACTACTGTTCCCTGGAGAAGGGAAACAAGGTACAACATCTGTTTAGCCCCGCACCGCCCGTTCCTAGGCTCGGTGAAGAGCGGTATTAAATTAAAAGAATGAATCCGAGCCTCACGCTTATCACCTGTGGTAGGCGGGGCTTCCAGCGAGGTGTGGATTTTATTGGCCTTGTCAGGCGGGATTGTAGATCCTTCAACTGAAGTCGCAAGTGCAACTCCCCATAGTAGGTTGTAACTAATTTCCCTCCTTCAGGGAATAGTATTTACAGTCATAATGTTAGGTTGTCTCTACTGCTGAAACAGATGTTCTGGGCTACTGAAGGAAGCTAGACTTGGATGAAATAGTTACTGCTGACAGATACTTTGATAAGGGGCATTTTTCCAGTGTGAGTGAGTGTATGGAGAAGATTATGATTGGTCCAACTTCTAAGTTGTCTATTTATCTTATTGTGATGCTTCAAAGTACAGTGCATTCGGAAAGTATTCAGACCCCTTGACTTTTTCCACATTGTTACGTTACAGCCTTAATTTATTAAATAGTTTTTCCCCCCTCATCTACACACAATACCCCATAATGACAAAGCAAAACAGATTTTTAGAATTGTTGGCAAATGTTTAAAAAAATTACTATAATTTTTAAATACCGTACTCAAATAAAAATATCACATTTACACAGGTATTCAGACCCCATCACTGAGTACCTTCTTGAAGAACCTTTGGCAGCGATTACATGCTCAAGTCTTCTTGGGTATGACGCTACAAGCTTGGCACGCCAGTATTTGGGGAGTTTCTCCCATTCTTCTCTGCAGATCCTCTCAAGCTCTGTCTGGTTTGATGGGGAGTGTCGCTGCACAGCTATTTTCAGGTATCTCCAGAGATGTTCGATCGGGTTCAAGTCCGGGCTCTGGCTGGGCCACTCAAGGGCATTCAGAGACTTGTCCCGAAGCCACTTCTGTGTTGTCTTGGCTGTGTGCTTAGGGTCATTGTCCTGTTGTAAGGTGAACCGTCGCACCAGTCTGAGGTCCTGAGCGCTCTGGAGCAGGTTTTCATCAAGGATCTCTCTGTACTTTGCTCCGTTCATCTTTGCCTTGATCCTGACTACTCTCCCAGTTTCTGCCGCTGAAAAACATCCCCACAGCATGATGCTGCCACCAGCATGCTTCACCGTAGGGATGGTGCCAGGTTTCCTCCAGAAGTGATGCATGGCTTTCAGGCCAAAGAGTTCAATCTTGGTTTCATAAGACCAGAGAATCTTATTTCTCATGGGTTGAGAGTCTTTTAGCAAACTCCAATCGGCTGTCATGTGCCTTTTACTGAGGAGTCGCATCCATCTGGCCACTCAACCATAAAGGCCTGATTGGTGGAGTGCTGCAGAGATGGTTGTCCTCCTGGAAGAGTCTCCCATCTCCACAGAGGAACTCTGGAGCTCTGTCAGAGTGACCATTGGGTACTAGGTCACCTCCCTGACCAAGGCCCTTCTCCCGCAATTGCTACGTTTGGCCGGACGTCCAGCTCTAGGAAGAGGCTTGGTGGTTCCAAACTTCTTCCATTTAAGAATGATGGAGGCCACTGTGTTCTTGGAGACCTTCAATGCTGTAGAAATGTTTTGGTACCCTTCCCCAGATCTGGGCCTTGACACAACCCTGTCTCGGAGCACTACGGACAATTCATTCGACCTCATGGCTTAGTTTTTGCTCTGACATGCACTGTCAACTATGGGACCTTATATAGACAGGCGTGTGCCTAAATTCAATCAATTGAATTTACCACAGGTGGACTCCAATCAAGTTGTAGAAACATCAAGGATGATCAATGAAAACAGGATGCCCACCTGAGCTCAATTTCAAGTCTTATAGCAAAGGGTCCGAATACTTATATAAATAAGGTATCTGTTTTACATTTTTAATAAACATGCAACATTTTCTAAAAACCTGTTTTTGCTTTGTCATTATGGGGTATTGTGTGTAGCTAGACGAGGAAAATTGTTTATTTAATGCATTTTAGAAAAAGGCTGTAACGTAACAAAAGGTGTAAAAAGTCTAGGGGTCTGAATACTTTCCGAATGCACTGTTTATATGTCCCAAATAGCACCCTATTCCCTTAATAGTGCCCTAGCTTTGACCATTGCACATAGGGCTAAGGACAAAAGTAGTGCACTATATAAGGAATAGGGTGCCATTTGGGGTGCACCCTTGGGGATATTTTGATTGAGATTGAGGGGAGAATCTGCCTGCCTCAACATTTTCACTAATGTAGATCTCATCGCCAGACGGGGTGAAAATAGCATACCCCGAGGCTCGGAACGCAGAGTTCCCGTTGCCCGGGCAACTTCTTCCAAGGTTGGCAGTTCGAAGGGCTCCTCAACCGCAGATGCCTCATCAGCAGCAGCACCGTCTACTGGAGCTGCAACTGGAAATAGGAAGGGCACAACAGGTTAAATATTAGAATATATAACATTCACAGGATACAGGGATGTATTCAGTAGGGAGAAGCATTCAAAAGATGAAAATGACTCTTGCACATGTAAAGGACAGCGAATCAGATCTGTTGAGCAAAATACATTTCCAACTGAATGTTCTGCAATGTTGCACCTTCCTCAACAGACCCCAGGTGCATCAAAGAAAACGCTTTAGCACAGTATTTCTTATGCATAAAGACAACCGTGATGTGGTCAATGAAACTAGTTTCTGAAGAACCACACAAGCCAATTTAGCTACCACAGCTTCAGTCATCACACGCCATGTACTGTCTGTCCTGTAACCTCTCACCTCTGCCCTTGCAGTTCATAGCCCAGTGTCCTGTGCCTCCGCACTTGAAGCAGGTGTCCCCTGGACGATTGAACCCTCCGAAGCCGCCTCTAAACCCTCCTCTGCCTCTTCCCCCTCTAAACCTTGAGTCTGGTCCTCCAAACCTCTCCCCCTTTAGCTGGAACTTCTCCATGGTCAACTGAAACAGAGATAAAATGTGCTTATATCATACACACACGTACTGTCTTCCTAGACAGGGACTGTATGCTGTAAAGTATTCAGACCCCTTGACTTTTTCCACATTGTTACATTACAGCCTTATTCTAAACAGGTTTTAGAAACCCGATGGTCACTCTGACAGAGCTCCAGAGTTCCTCTGTGGAAATGGGAGAACATTCCAAAAGGACAACCATCTCTGCAGCACTCCACCAACCAGGCCTTTATGGTAGAGTGGCCAGACAGAAGCCACTCCTCAGTAAAAGGCACATGACAGCCCGCTATGAGTTTGCCAAAAGGCACCCAAAGGACTCTCAAACCATGAGAAACAAGATTCTCTGGTCTAATGAAACCAAGATTGAACTCTTTGGCCTGAATGCCAAGCGTCACATCTGGAGGACACCTCGCACAATCTCTACGGTGAAGCATGCTGGTGGCAGCATCATGCTGTGGGGATATTTTTCAGCGGCAAGGACTGAGAGACTAGTCAGGATCAAGGCAAAGATGAACGGAGCAAAGTACAGAGAGATCCTTGATGAAAACCTGCTCCAGAGCACTCAGGACCTCAGACTGGGGTGAAGGTTCACCTTGCAAAAGGACAACGACCCTAAGCACACAGCCAAGACAACGCAGAAATGGCTTCGGGACAAGTTTCTGAATGTCCTTGAGTGGCCCAGCCAGAGCCCGGACTTGAACTCAATCAAACATCTCTGGAGAGACCTGAAAATAGCTGTGCAGTGACGCTCCCCATCAAACCAGACAGGGCTTGAGGGGACCTGCAAAGAATGGGCGAAACTCCCCAAATACTGGCGTGCCAAGCTTGTAGCGTCATACCCAAGAAGACTCGAGCATGTAATCGCTGCCAAAGGTGTTTCAACAAAGTACTGAGTAAAGGGTCTGAATACTTATGTAAAATGTCATTTTTTTATACATTTGCAAACAATTTGCTTTGTCATTATGGGGTAGTGTGTAGATTGATGAAGGTAAAAAAAACGATTTAATACATTTTAGAATAAGGCTATAACGTAACAAAATGTGGAAAAAGTCAAGGGGTCTGAATACTTTCTGAATGCACTGCATGTACCAACTGTACTAGTTTCCTTACCTGCTTCCGTAGGCCAGCACCCCTACATGCGTATCCTTTGACATGAGACTTATTTTTCAGGTTGATCTTTACAAAGTTACAGTCCGAGTTCTTGGTGGGTCTGGACAGATGAATAGTGCGAAAGAAAAATCACATTAATACAAAACAATTAGATTATTAAAAATAAGATACAGTTATGATAATTACAGCCAATGAGGAATATGTATTTAAAAAAGGGGATCTCGAGAGTGCATAGATCAATTTGTCAATCTAAATAATATTGTTTGATGAAATATATTAGTAGTCTAAGGGTAATATAGAGTATAACCCACTTAGGTCTCACAGTGTTGCTCCCTCTGTTCCTGGCAGCTTTGACATCTTCCTCATCCACCTCTCCTAGGAGGTTCTCCTGTGGAACCCTTGGTTTCTGCTTCACTGCTTCCTTCTCTGTGACGTCACCATTCTCCTGCTCGCTAGCATTTCCATCACCCGTCTGAGCCTTCTTCTTCCTCGCTCTGGGGGCTTTTTTAGGACTCCTGCCATCAGCTGTAGCCTCTGTAACCTTTTTGGTTCTCCTCCTCTTTTTCACCGCCCCCTCTTTCTCTGTGTCGTCAGGGTTCTCTCCATATGTGTCGTGGTCCCTTTGCCTCTTTTGGCCCTTTTTCTTCGTACCTTTCTTCTCCGTCCCAAGCTCGTCACCCTCAGCCTGCTGCGGTGGCTGCGTCGACACCTCCGCCTCCTCTTCAACCCTTCCTACCAGGCCTTTTCTGGCCCTTGCTCGAGATTTCTTGGCGGTGGTGGCGCCGACGGCTGTCTCTTCTGACGTTCCGCCCTCGGCCTGTCCTCTGAGACCTGGTCTGGTTTCTCCATCCTTTCCCTCTCCGGAGCCAGACCCTAATGAGGAGCGTTGTCCAGTGGACCGCAGACTGGCTGGGTCTGCTGCAGACGTTACGCCACAACCAATTTTGGGATGTTGCTCGTCTGAAAAAGGCAGATCCTGTGGCATGGTACTCTTGGAAGCCCTCTCCCCCAGGAGAGTTGTCCCTTCATTCTGCCTGGAAGGTATGACAAAGGAACTGGCGGCACGTCCTGGGTTCTCTCCCTCACCTACGCCTCCCCCTTTGGCCTGCGGTGAACCTACCGCCGACACCACGGCGAGAGACAAATTACCCACAACGGGCTTCTCCGCGATACCCACCTCGTCAAACACCTGACATCTCTCGAGCCAGCTGCTGTCTACAGAGGTCAGCCTCTTGGTGAAGGTCTGTCTGAGCTGCTGGGCCCTGCTTCCTGCCTGTCTGTCTGATGAGGATGCCCCCGCTGCAGGAGACCACAGCTTGGAGGGTGTGAAGGCTGGTAATGGCTCAAAGGGCTCCTGCTGTGGGTGTTCTGTCCCCGTCTGCACTGGACAGGCCAGAAGGTGTGGACGTGTGTTGGCTGGCTTTAGCAGAGGGGATAACAGTGTATCGCTGCCTGCAGCACCAGCTGCAGGGTTTGGGCTCTGGCCGTCTTTCCAGGACTTCAGAGGTGTTCGACGTGGCGTGAACGACTTCTTCAGAGAAACCGGTCTCTCCTAGAAACAGTTTATAGCGCAGGAAAAATGTATATATTCAAAATGGCAGAGGTCCAAATTCCCCACATCTCCATCATCACGTTAACTAGCAATTGCAGTTTGCATTTTATATTAACAGTCTTGGTCTATGGATGCAAAATCAAATGTATGCAACAGAGTTTGCAAAAAGCAACGTGTGGTACTAGACACAGCCAAACTACACACAGACTGTACCTTTATTAGAGCTCCCACATTTGACTTGAGCTTCATGCCAAAGTACTGGGCCGAGGTTTGGAGGGACTCCCTGTCCTTGGGCGTCAGCGTCAGTTTGGGGGCAGCCACCGGCATGCTCTTACGGTTCAGGTGAGTGCCCCAGCAATCAGATTCCTTCAAAGAGAAAACATATTAAAAAGGGGGTATTCTTCAACAACAAAAATAATAATACATTTAACTAGGCAAGTCAGTTAAGAACAAATTCAATGACGGCCTACTGGGGAATGGTGGGTTACCTGACTTGTTCAGGGCAGAACAGATTTTTACCTTGTCAGCTCGGGGATTCAATCCAGCAACCTTTCGGTTAACAAAGTGGTGAATGGGTATGTATCATTAATTTAAAAAGTATTTTTTTTTTTTAAATGTATGAAAGAAAATCAATAAATATCGCCCCTTTAAAACACAGTTAACTAATAAATGTGGATGACAAGTGCTATAACAATATAATTCCACTGAACATAACCTACCTTCTCAGATGACTGAGTCTGTGCAGTCGGTGTTGGGTCTGTATGCCCATTGCTGCCGTTTTCTTTTGCTTGCTTGAGTGTTCGATATTCTTTGTAGAGCTCTGTGAAACACACACAGAAACACAAAACTCAAAGCAATGCATTTCAGTAACTGAAATGAATTATAGAAGAATACCTGAGTCCTATTCAGTAGGCAGCAAACTGAAGCAACCCGGCCAAAACAGGGAGGGAGGGACCTACCTGAATTTGTCCAATAAGAAACGTTTTGTGTTTTTATTAAATCGGTTGCTAAATGTTTTGCTATGGTGATAACCAATGAACACAGGCCAGAGAACAGCAACATTTCTCCCCTGTGTTTCAGTTCTGATTTTTCAGCCAGTTAAAATATTGGCATGTACTTACTTTTAGCCTCTTCTGGAGCTCCGTCAATATCACCCTGAATAATAGGACAACAGTGAGAAAGACTATATGAGTTAGTTACTGTAGATCTCTGGTTAGTAATACATGATAATTGAATAGTTAATTACCTATAGCTAGTTAGCTAGATCGATAGATAGATAGATAGATATAGTACCTTGTTGGGCTTTCTTTGATGTTCTTGAACAAATGACTGCTCCCAGGTTTTCAGAAGAATCTTCACATCATTGTATCGATCCATCACTGTGTAGGAATAAACGTTTGTTGAAATGACAAATAAGCAATATTATAAAATCACCAGCGATTTCAAATGTTAGAGTTTGGAGAGTTTGTGCAAGTTATCTAGTCAGTCAGGGATTTCAACTGTATCCAAACAGCTGGCTCTCATGGCAATAAAACTGCAGGTCAGACAATGCTATAATTCATTATAAACGTAAAGTAGCGACCTATTGTTTTAGACAAGAGCCATATATGAGACTAGAAATGAAAATGTAGTAGGGCTGGGCGATATGGACAAAATACCATATCACAGTATACATTTTAATTTGATGGTATGTTTTTTAATAATAAAATAAGTTCTACATGTGCTTTATGAGTAGTGAGTGATCCCAGGGTGCTTTATGAGTAGTGAGAGATCCCAGGGTGCTTTATGAGTAGTGAGAGATCCCAGGGTGCTTTATGAGTAGTGAGAGATCCCAGGGTGCTTTATGAGTAGTGAGTGATCCCAGGGTGCTTTATGAGTAGTGAGAGATCCCAGGGTGCTTTATGAGTAGTGAGTGATCCCAGGGTGCTTTATGAGTAGTGAGAGATCCCAGGGTGCTTTATGAGTAGTGAGAGATCCCAGGGTGCTTTATGAGTAGTGAGAGATCCCAGGGTGCTTTATGAGTAGTGAGAGATCCCAGGGTGCTTTATGAGTAGTGAGAGATCCCAGGGTGCTTTATGAGTAGTGAGAGATCCCAGGGTGCTTTATGAGTAGTGAGAGATCCCAGGGTGCTTTATGAGTAGTGAGAGATCCCAGGGTGCTTTATGAGTAGTGAGAGATCCCAGGGTGCTTTATGAGTAGTGAGAGATCCCAGGGTGCTTTATGAGTAGTGAGAGATCCTAGCGTGGCAACACATATATTCTAAGTGATTTCAATGAGTCTTTCTCCATTCTGATTCTTTTATACTGTTCTATTCAACCAAAACAAAATTAATTGTTTATCAATTTCTGTATTTCCACACTTATAGGCCTTATTTTTTACCAAATGTTGCAATTGCGATGTGACTTGCGATTTAGAGCAAAACAATTGGGTGAACTGTTGGCATCATGGAAATATAATTATAGAATTACAATAGTTACAATATAATAGTGGGCGTTTTAAATACAGTGTTTGACATGACAACGAATGAAAATGCCAGGGAGGAGTTATTGTGACAGGGTAGAAACCAAAGAAGTGTTTCCTAGGGGACCCAATTATCTTTGGTTACATTAAAATGTTTTCTGTTAGCTACTTCATTTTGCTAACATATTCATGCTTTGCGTATTCCTTTTTGATTTAGAAGATACTGTTGCACAAACAACATTCACTGGTATTATCAGGTTGTACAGCTAATTACGTTTGTTCTGACGCAGTACTGTACATAGCTAGCGATTAGCATTAGTAGCTAACAAGATTTAGAGCCAACTTGCTAAGAAAATGTCACCGATACTGCTGCATTGACCATGTAGACTGAACGCAAGTGTCTCTGGTTGAGGAACAACACATGCGCTCCTTGAGTGACAGGGGACAAGGCTAGGTCTGTGTGGAAAGCGGCGAGAGAGAGAGAGGTAACAGTATTCCCTCCCAAATATGCCCCCTCTATACACAACTATTTTACGTTTACATTTTAGTCATTTAGCAGACGCTCTTATCCAGAGCGACTTACAGTAGTGAATGCATACATTTCATACATTTTTTTCTCCGTACTGGTCCCCCGTGGGAATCGAACCCACAACCCTGGCGTTGCAAACACCATGCTCTACCAACTGAGCCACACAGGATATTGACTATGACAAAACAACCAACAAAAACGGGTCACAAGTCCTGCAGCTCTGTACATAGTCAATGGTAGGCGTCAAGGAGACTCATATGGTAGGTACATCTACAGCTCATCTCTTTGCAGTAGTACCGTAGACTACTTTATCACTGACCTCAACCCAGAGTGTCTCAGAGCGTTCACAGTCAGCCCACTAACACCCCTATAAGATCACAGCAAAATCACAGTCTACATGAACAGAGCAATACTCAAATCACAAGTCGTCAAAGCCAAAGGAACTACATAATATTAAGAAATGCTATAGATAGAAGGAATGTAGTGTAGAAACCTACCAAAAAAAACTATTAGGAAACAACAAATTCAATCCCTTTCAGACAACTTCCTGGACAAAACATGTCACTGTAATAGTGAAGGTGTAAACTTGGCAGCAGAAAGCCTTAACAATATATTTGACCTCTCAGCTTCACTATCAAATAAACAAAAATGTCAAGCAGACAACCTAAGAACATTTTAAACAATGACAAATTGAGAAACCAATCCAACCAAAATCATAGAGACCCAGAAAACCTGAGTCTACGCCTTCACTATGGTGAATCACTAAAACAATACAGGAAAACACTACGGAAAAAGAAGGAACAGCACATCAGAAATCAGCTCAATGTAACCACTTCTGGGAAAATTAGAACGCACTAAACAAACACGAAGAATTATCTATCCAAAACGGAGATGTGTGGATAAACCACTTCAATCTTTTTGGCTTTATAACAAAAAACAAACAGCAAAAACATATACATGATCACATTCAAATCTTAGAATCAACTATTAAAGACTACAAGAACCCACTGGATTTTCCAATTTCATTGGATGAACTACAGGACAAAATCCAAACCCTCCAACCCAAAAAGGCCTGTGGTGTTGATGGTATCCTAAGTAAAATAAAATATACAGACCACAAGTTTCAATTGGCTATACTTAAAAAAATAAAAATATTTCATCCTCAGCTCTGGCATCTCCCCCAATATTTGGAACCAAGGACTGATCACCCCAATGCACAAAAGTGGAGACAAATCTGACCCCAATAACTACTGTGGGATATGGGTCAACAGCAACCTTGAGAAAATCCTCTGCATTATCATTAACAGCAGACTTGTACATTTCCTCAGTGAAAACAATGTACCGAGCAAATATCAAATTGACCTTTTACCAAATGTCCCATATGACAGACCACACATTCACCTTGCACACCATAACTGACAAACAAACCAAAACAAAGGCAAAGTCTTCTCATGCTTTGTTGATTTTTAAGCTGTGAAAGATCTGAGAGACAAGGCAAGAAGGGCCTTCTACGTCATGGAAAAGGAACATTAAATTTAACATACCAATTAGGATTTGGCAACAAAAAAATAAATACTTGAATCAGTTATAGAACCCATTGCTTTTTATGGTTGTGAGGTCTGGGGGTCGCTCACCAACCAATAATTCACAAAATTGTACAAACACCAAATTGAGACTGTGCAGAGCAGAATTAGGCCCGATACCCACAAATGATCAAAATCCAGAAAAGAGACGTTCAATTCTAGAACCACCTAAAAGGAAGCGATTCCCAAACCTTCCATAAAGCCTTCACCTACAGAGAGATGAACCTAGAGACAAGTCCCCTAAGTAAGCTGGTCCTGGGGCTCTGCTCACAAACAGACCCCACAGAGCAACACATTTAGACTCAACCAAATTTGTGAAAAAACAAAGATAATTACTTGACACATTGGAAAGAATTTACCAAAAAACAGAGCAAACTGGAATTCTATTTGGCCTTAAAACAGAGAGTACACAGTGGCAGAATACCTGACAGCAGTGACTGAAATTAAGGAAATCTTTGACTATGTAGAGACTCGGTGAGCATGGCCTTGATATTGAGAGATGCCACCTAGGCAGACCTGGCTCTCAAGAGAAAACACTGCCCACAAAATGAGGTGGAAACTGAGCTGCACTTCCTAACCTCCTGCCACATTTATGACCATATCAGAGACACACATTTCCCTCAGATTATACAGACCCACAAAGAATTCCAAAACAAATCTAATTTTGATAAGCTCGCATATCTATTAGGTGAAATACCACTGTGTGTCCACACAGCATCAAGATGTGTGACCTGTTGCCACAAAAAAGGGCAACCAGTGAAGAACAAACATTGTAAATACAAGCCATGTGTGTTTACTTAGTTTCCCTTTTGTACTCTAACTATTTGCACATCATTATAACACTGTACATAGCCATAATATGTCATTTGAAATGTGTCTATTCCTTTGAAACTGAGTGTAATGTTACTGTTCATTTTTGATTGTTTACTTAACTTTTGCAGAACTGCCAATATGCACGCATTTTGTGTAACAACTACGCAATTCTCTGTCCATGTACGCAGGTACGAGATCCGAGTTAAAAGTACGCAGACATGAACAGGGCCTGATTTTTTTTACAAAAAAATAATCCACGGAGTAAATCTAACATCCCTATTCTCGAGCTGCAACACACAGACATGTACGGAGTTGTGTCAACGGACATGTATTCATCTCCATCATTATAACGTAGCTGCCCGGTGTCTGGCCGTCCTCCTGTTTGTTGTGATGCTGAGTTTGCCGACCGTCAGCTGTACGTAAACGCATGGACAAATCCCTTTTCGACCCGGTGTTGTGGACAGGTAAACACTAATTATTTCGAGCTAACGTTAGCGAACATAATATATTCAGTGGGCTCTAAAGTGCCAGCAATTCACTCGCATTTGCTAGTGTGAGATTAAATTCAAATACGAACAATTACTGGTCGCATTTGTGCGAGTGTGATATACATTTAATTCTGCGTCCCATTAGTTGTATTTTCCACATAAGATTACTAGGATCACGCAACCTGAGACTATGATCCACGTCACAAAAAGCATTACAAAAGTATAATCAAAAATCAATAAACATCTTGGCATTAAATGGAATGGGGAGTTTAGAAGACTGAGCGATGAAGAATGACAGTGTCAGGTATTAGCTATAGAGGCAATGCTTCTAAAATGCCTTTGCACAAGATTTGAGATTTTATAAATTCCGAAAATCTGAAATGCGCTACAAAGAAATCCAATAGGCACCTTTACATAGGCTGAAACACCGGGCTCTTCTAGCGAACAACGTTCAGATTCCCTTCGCCGTAGCGTACTTAGATCTTTGTTTAGCCAGTTTGCGGTCTATGTCGATGTGATCATTTGTTTTTTCAAAATGATTTTGCTTTCAGTGTTGATTAGGAACCGTGTCTAAAAAGCCAATACTTCGAGCTGGCCCTAGTGATTGGCCCTGTTTGAGAGGTGACAAGCGTTCCTCTACTATAGAGACTAAACTTGGGGGCCAATGCAAGCTGGATCTGAAGACCTACAATTCATGTGTCAGAAACGTATTTTATTCTGCAGTAGACTACATGTTGCTGAAATTTCCATTTGGAGATGTGCTCCTCCAGCATGCAGTGGTCGCTGACATTGCCAACAGGCAATAGGCAACAGGCAACTTTATCATGGCACGCTTTCCCTGCGTTATTTCTGAGGGAGCCTCTGTTGAAAGATGAGTTTAGACTCTTAAACAACAACCTTTGAGCAGTCTGGTCAACATGCGCACGGATCAGGCCTGGAGAGAAATCCGAACTAAGGATGCCTGGCTTCAGAACATTCCAGGCATCTCCGTGATTGACAGATAGCAGGTTGATTGGCATGTCGGACCCCGCTGGGTACTGTAAGTACAACACAACCAACGAATAACATAACACACAGCTGTCTGTGCAAGTCGCTACAATATGTGTCCCATGCCAACAAAGCCCTTTGAATTGATTTCAATTGAGTTGAGTGAGAGAGGACTCAAGTAGCGAAATAAACTATAAAAATGGACGTTACGCACGGCGTATCACATTCAAATACCTTTATAGAAGGTCAAGTAAAAACACAATCCCGTCCGTGCATCAATACCTGTATATCGTAAAATACTGTATAGTATACCGCCCAGCCCTAAATTGTAGGCAAGCTACAACCACAGATAGAAAGAACAATGGCTTAGTTTAAAAACATCTTTGCTACAACAGTTGTTTCAAAAAGTCCCAATATACCGTAATCTCAAGCAAAATAAATTCGAAGTTTCTTACCTGACTGCTGGCAATAAGAATCCTAAAACGCTGCTTTGAAAGAGCCTAAATCAGCTTCTTACTCCAGGAGAATGATATGTCGTGCTGAGCATATGTTGTTTCCACCATTTTAGCGCGCTTTAAAATGACATGCAGTAATCTACCAATCGAAAGGCTGCTGAGAAAATGAAACCAATCAGAACTAAGGATTACTTTTGGAAGCGGATATATCTGTATTGTCTGTAATCCTATTGGGAGACGCAAAATATCAAATGCGGAAGTACGTATTTATCAGCATGGAACGGCCCATGTGGATGAGGTGAGTGTGCCTCATAATAAACGTTTGAACAATGTTACAGAACCGCACGATTGGATTTAAATCCTGAAATATGTATCAAGCCAGCTAGCTACGTTGTTTTCTATCGTTTTAACAGTCGAGGAATTCGGGTGGTTTTATATCGCCTGAGATATAGAAACTAACGTGAACCCATGTTCGACCGGCTAGCTAGCACGATCGAAAGGACTCCGATGTGATCATGCTATGTGACAGCATGAGTTTAATGTAACTTTTACTGACTTTGTCATTTATATTCACCATGTATGTTTATGTTGTGTTCTAGCTACATTGTATCTAACCAGTTATCATTGGTCTAATTTTCCTCTCTGTCTTTGTA
Organism: Salmo trutta; assembly: GCF_901001165.1. Classification (NCBI taxonomy): domain Eukaryota; kingdom Metazoa; phylum Chordata; class Actinopteri; order Salmoniformes; family Salmonidae; genus Salmo; species Salmo trutta. Next base: position 33,190,499 of record NC_042990.1, on the reverse strand, counting down.
GCAAGCTTTCTTTACACTTGTGGAATTGTAACCCTGTATCTTGTGACTGTCAACTTTTGGATTAGTGAAGATTTGGATTGACCATCACACATTGCCTGTCCACCATCATGTTGAGTGACGTGGAGGCAAAAGAGCTGCTGTCCTTCCTCACCCTGAACACCAGGCCGGACGTCAAGGGTCAGGCCACAGAGTACATCTTGGGCCTATCAGGCAACAGGGACGGCTGTCGCTACCTACAGTCAAAACCTGACTTCCTTAAAGCCCTGGTGACCCTCACCACCGACCCCTCTATCGCCATCGTCAAAGACTGTTACCACTCTCTCATCAATCTCTCGGCTGACGAGACCATGCACCAACCACTGGTGAAAGACGCTGACTTCCTCCCTATGTTGTTTAAAAACCTCCTGGACCCAGAGTTTATGTTTGCAGATCGTATCTGTACGATCCTCACTAACCTGTCGCGGCACGTGAAGACGTGTAAAGAGGTGTTTAAGGCTATGCAGGAGCAGGAGATCGGTCTGACGCAGATAGTGGAAATCTTCTGCACTGAGGGCTACAACAAGCAGGTGTCGCTCCATTACCTGGGCCCCCTCCTCTCCAACCTGACTCAGCTGCCCGAGACCAGACACTTTATCCTGGATAGGGAGAGGTCAGTGGCTGGGTGCTTAGCTCATGAGATCCAGGTTTAGCCTAGGCTAGGTTATGTCTTGACTTTTCTCATCATCTGGTAAAACATGCTATATATATATATATATTTATTTATTTATTTATTTATTTATTTATTTATTTAACCAGGTAAGCCAGTTGAGAACAAGTTCTCATTTACAATTGCGACCTGGCCAAGATAAAGCAAAGCAGAAAGCAGTAAGACACATACAACAACACAGAGTTACACATGGAGTAAAACAAACTTAGTCAATAATACAGTAGAAAAATAAGTATATATACAATGTGAGAAAATGAGGTGAGGTAAAGGCAAAAAAGGCCATGGTGGCAAAGTAAATACAATATAGCAAGTAAAACACTGGAATGGTAGATTTGTAGTGGAAGAAAGTGCAAAGTAGAAATAATGGGATGCAAAGGAGCTAAATAAATAAATACAGTAGGGGAAGAGGTAGTTGTTTGGGCTAAATTATAGAAGGGCTATGTGCAGTGATCTGTGAGCTGCTCTGACATCTGGTACTTAAAGCTAGTGAGGGAGATAAGTGTTTCCAGTTTTAGAGATTTTTGTAGTTCGTTCTAGTCATTGGCAGCAGAGAACTGGAAGGAGAGACGGCCAAAGGAGGAATTGGCTTTGGGGGTGACCAGAGATAGATATATATATATCTATCTACCTATCTACCTACCTGCTGGAGCGCGTACTACAGGTGGGTGCTGCTATGGTGACCAGTGAGCTGAGATAAGGGGGCACTTTACCTGGCAGGGTCTTGTAGATGACCTGGAGCCCGTGGGTTTGGCGACAAGTATGAAGCGAGGGCCAGCCAATGATAGCGTACAGGTTGCAGTGGTGGGTAGTATATGGGGCTTTGGTGACAAAACGGATGGCACTGTGATAGACTGCATCCAGTTTATTGAGTAGGGTATTGGAGGCTATTTTGTAAATGACATCGCCGAAGTCGAGGATCGGTAGGATGGTCAGTTTTACGAGGGTATGTTTGGCAGCATGAGTGAAGGATGCTTTGTTGCGAAATAGGAAGCCAATTCTAGATTTAACTTTGGATTGGAGATGTTTGATGTAAGTCTGGAAGGAGAGCTTACAGTCTAACCAGACACCTAGGTATTTGTAGTTGTCCACATATTCTAAGTCAGAACCGTCCAGAGTAGTGATGCTGGACGGGCGGGCAGGTGCGGGCAGCGATCGGTTGAAGAGCATGCATTTAGTTTTACTTGTATTTAAGAGCAGTTGGAGGCTACGGAAGGAGAGTTGTATGGCATTGAAGCTCGTCTGGAGGGTTGTTAACAGTGTCCAAAGAAGGGCCAGAAGTATACAGAATGGTGTCGTCTGCGTAGAGGTGGATCAGAGACTCACCAGCAGCAAGAGTGACATCATTGATGTATACAGAGAAAAGAGTTGGCCCAAGAATTGAACCCTGTGGCACCCCCATAGAGACTACCAGAGGCCCGGACAACAGGCCATCCGATTTGACACGTTGAATTCTATCAGAGAAGTAGTTGGTGAACCAGGCGAGGCAATCATTTGAGAAACCAAGGCTATTGAGTCTGCTGATGAGGATGTGGTGATTGACAGTCGAAAGCCTTGGCCAGGTCAATGAATACGGCAGCACAGTATTGTTTCTTATCGATGGCGGTTACGATATCGTTTAGGACCTTGAGCGTGGCTGAGGTGCACCCATGACCAGCTCTGAAACCAGATTGCATAGCGGAGAAGGTGCAGTGAGATTCGAAATGGTCGGTAATCTGTTTGTTGACTTGCTTTCGAAGACCTTAGAAAGGCAGGGTAGGATAGATATAGGTCTGTAGCAGTTTGGGTCAAGAGTGTCCCCTCCTTTGAAGAGGCGGATGACAGCAGCTGCTTTCCAATCTTTTGGAATCTTAGACGGCACGAGAGGTTGAACAGGCTAGTAATAGGGGTTGCGATAATTTTAGGAAGAAATGGGTGCAGATTGTCTAGCCCGGCTGATTTGTAGGGGTCCAGATTTTGCAGCTCTTTCAGAACATCAGCTGACTGGATTTGGGAGAAGGAGAAATGTGGAAGGCTTGGGCGAGTAGCTGTGGGGGGTGAAGTGCTGTTGACCGCGGTAGGGGTAGCCAGGTGGAAAGCATGGCCAGCCGTAGAAAAATGCTTGTTGAAATTCTCAATTATAGTGGATTTATCGGAGGTGACAGTTTCCTATCCTCAGTGCAGTGGGCAGCTGGGAGGAGGTGTTCTGATTCTCCATGGACTTTACAGTGTCCCAGAACTTTTTGGAGTTTGTATTGCAGGAAGCAAATTTCTGCTTGAAAAAGATAGACTTGGCTTTTCTAACGGCCTGTGTATATTGGTTTCTAACTTCCCTGAAAAGTTGCATATCATGGGGGCTGTTCGATGCTAATGCAGAACGCCAAAGGATGTTTTTGTGTTGGTTAAGGGCTGTCAGGTCTGGAGAGAACCAAGGGCTATATCTGTTCCTGGTTCTAAATTTCTTGAATGGGGCATGCTTATTTAAGATGGTGAGGAAGGCATTTAAAAAAATAATAACCAGGCATCCTCTACTGACGGGATGAGGTCAATATCCTTCCAGGATACCCGGGCCAGGTCTATTAGAAAGGCTTGCTTGCTGAAATGTTTCAATGAGCGTTTGACTGTGATTTGTCGATGTCGTTTGACCGCTGACCCATTACGGATGCAGGCAGGGATTCTTGAGATCTTGGTTGAAACAGCAGAGGTGTATTTAGAGGGCAAGTTGGTTAGGATGATATCTATGAGGGTGCCCATGTTTACGGCTTTGGGGTGGTACCTGGTGGGTTCAATAATAATTTGTGTGAGATTGAGGGCATCAAGCTTAGATTGTAGGATGGCTGGGGTGTTAAGCATGTCCCAGTTTAGGTCACCTAGCAGCACGAGCTCTGAAGATGGATGGGGGGCAATCAGTTCACATATGGTGTCCAGAGCACAGCTAGGGGCCGAGGGGGGTCTATAGCAGGCGGCAACGGTAAGAGACTTGTTTTTAGAGATGGATTTTTAAAAGTAGAAGTTCAAATTGTTTGGGTACAGACCTGGATAGTAGGACAGAACTCTGCAGGCTATCTCTGCAGTAGATTGCAAATGTTGTAGTTAGGGATGAAGATTTCAGTTTTTTTGGTAGACTTCATGCCTAAAGAGATGTCAAACTTCCTACCCAATAAGTGTTACCTGTCTGTTCCCTGTCCAATGATGATGCCTGTTCTTTGTGTGTATGTTTGATGGTCCACAGGTGTGTAGTGCAGAGACTCCTTCCCTACATACAATACGAGGCCTCCACAATCAGACGAGGGGGAGTCATTGGCACTCTGAGAAATTGTTGCTTTGACCATGGTAAGGGATGAAAAGACACACATACATCTTTATGGCTGTAGGACAGTCAGTTTTAACCTTCCTAGTTCATGCCCGTTTTGTGTTGAATTGAAGAGGATTCATTTTCGGTAAACGTTGTAGCTATGTTGGCCTTTGACCTTGTAATATATGTTTCCAAGAAAGGGTAAGAGGGGAAAAAAGTTCCTGATTTGGATATCTTATTATTTCCCCCAGCTCATCATGAGTGGTTGCTTAGTGATGCGGTGGACATTCTGCCTTTCCTGTTGCTGCCTCTCGCTGGGCCTGAGGAACTCTCTGACGAGGAGAATGAAGGTAAGGAGACACCACAGCATGGCAAAAGGTTTCTCATCTCCCTGCAGAACAGACAGGCTCCAGCAGACAGCGTATCATGTACTGTACCAGGCACTGTGATTTCAGATGGTTCAACAGTCCTTAAATACATCCTCGACCCTAAAGAGTACAGTGAAGTTGCCCCTAGACCAGTGGTATTCAAACGTTTTCTCTAGTTAGTACGCACTGACATGGCAGGTTAGTTAGTATACACTGATATAACCGGTTAGTTAGTTACATACTGATATAACAGGTTAGTTAGTAGACACTGATATTTATTTTATTTCACCTTTTATTTAACCAGGTAAGCCAGTTGAGAACAAGTTCTCATTTACAACTGCGACCTGGCAAATATAAAGCAAAGCAGTGTGACACAAACAACACAGAGTTACACATGGAATAAACAAACGTACAGTCAATAACACAATAGAAAGTCTATATACAGTGTGTGCAAATGAAGTAAGATTAGGGAGGTAAGGCAATAAATAGGCTGTAGTGGCGAAATAATTACAATTTTGCAAATAAACACTGGAGTGATATATGTGCAGAAGATGAATGTGCAAGTAGAGATACTGGGGTGCAAAGGAGCAAAAAATAATAACAATATGGGGATGAGGTAGTTGGATGGGCTATGTACAGATGGGCTATGTACAGGTGCAATGTTTGGTAAGCTGCTCTGATAGCTGATGCTTAAAGTTAGTGAGGGAGATATGAGTCTCTAGCTTCAGTGATTTTTGCAATTCGTTAGTCATTGGCAGCAGAGAACTGGAAGGAAAGGCGGACAAAGGAGGAATTGGCTTTGGGGGTGGCCAGTGAAATATACCTGCTGGAGTGCGTGCTACAGGTTAGTGCTGCTATGGTGACCAGTGAGCTGAGATAAGGCAGGGCTTTACCTAGCAAGGACTTACAGATAAACTAGAGCCAGTGGGTTTGGCGACGAATATGAAGCGAGGGCCAGCCAACAAGAGCATACAGGTCACAGTGGTGGTTAGTATATGGGGCTTTGGTGACAAAACGGATGGCACTGTGATAGACTGCATCCAATTTCCTGAGTAGAGTGTTGGCAGCTATTTTGTAAATTACATCGCCGAAGTCGAGGATCGGTAGGATAGTCAGTTTTACAAGGGTATGTTTGGCAGCGTGAGTGAAGAATGCTTTGTTGCGAAATAGGAAGACGATTTTAGATTTATTTTTTGATTGGAGATGCTTAATGAGTCTGGAAGGAGAGTTTAGTCTAACCAGACACCTAGGTAGTTGTACACATATTTATAAGTCAGAACTGTCCAGAGTAGTGATGCTGGGCGGGCAGGTGTGGGCAGCGATCAGTTGAAGAGCATGCATTTAGTTTTACTTGCAATTAACAGCAGTTGGAGGCCATGGAGGAGAGTTGTATGGCATTGAAGCTCGTCTGGAGGTTAGTTAACACAGTGTCTAAAGAAGGGCCAGAAGTATACAGAATGGTGTCGTCCGCGTAGAGGTGGATCAGAGAATCACCAGCCGCAAGAGCGACATCATTGATGTATACAGAGAAAAGAGTCGGCCCGAGAATTGAACACTGTGGCACCCCCATAGAGACTGCTAGAGGTCCGGACAACAGGCTCTCCGATTTGACACACTGAACTCTATCTGAGAAGTAGTTGGTGAACCGGGCGACGCAGTCATTTGAGAAACCAAGGCTGTTGAGTCTGCCGATAAGAATGCGGTGATTGACAGAGTCGAAAGCCTTGGCCAGATCGATGAATACGGCAGCCCAGTATAGTCTTTTGTCGATGGCGATTATGATATCGTTTAGGACCTTGAGCGTGGCTGAGGTGCACCCATGACCAGCTCGGAAACCAGATTGCATAGCGGAGAAGGTACGGTGGGGTTTGAAATGGTCGGTGATCTGTTTGTTACCTTGGCTTTCGAAGACCTTAGAAAGGCAGGGGAGGACAGATATAGGTCTGTAACAGTTTGGGTCTAGAGTGTCTCCCCCTTTGAAGAGGGGGATGACCGCGGCAGCTTTCCAATCTTTGGGGATCTCAGAAGATACGGAAGAGAGGTTGAACAGGCTAGTAATAGGAGTTGCAACAATTGCGGCGGATAATTTTAGAAAGAGAGGGTCCAGATTGTCTAGCCCAGCTGATTTGTAGGGGTCCAGATTTTGCAGGTTTAGAACATCAGCTGTCTGGATTTGGGTGAAGGACAAATGGGGGAGGCTTGAGCAAGTTGCTGTTGGTAGGGGTAGCCGTAGAAAAATGCTTATTGAAATTTGCAATAATCGTAGATTTATCAGTGGTAACCGTGTTTCCTAGCCTCAGTGCAGTGGGCAGCTGGTTATGTAACAGGTTAGTTGGTTGACGCTGATAATACAGGTTTGTTGGTTAGCATGTAGGCGCTGGCACAGCGGGTTAGTTGGTAGGCGCTGGCACAGCGGGTTAGTTGGTAGGCGCTGGCACAGCGGGTTAGTTGGTAGGCGCTGACACAGCGGGTTAGTTGGTAGGCGCTGACACAGCGGGTTAGTTGGTAGGCGCTGGCACAGCGGGTTAGTAGGTAGGCGCTGGCACAGCGGGTTAGTAGGTAGGCGCTGGCACAGCGGGTTAGTAGGTAGACGCTGGCACAGCGGGTTAGTTGGTAGACGCTGGCACAGCGGGTTAGAGCAGTGATATTCAAACTTTTTCAGCGGGGATCCCATTTTTTGGGGGGGACAGAGTTTCTCGGTCCCCATTTTTATTTATTTTTTCCCTCAAGAATTTCTTGCGATCCCGCCCCAAATCTAATGACAACCTTTAAAATTATAACATTTTGAGTTTTACGTCAACAAATAACCTTCAATTTATTGAATTTTTAGCTCTTATCAAAAAGAATAAAAAACAATAAATACGTTTACTCAATATTTTATTTCAAAATGTCTTTCTCAAAAACGTTTGTATATTTTCTGTCCTGATCTTATCTATTAGTGTTCTGTATTGTTTCATGTTCTGTGTTGACCCCAGGAAGAGTAGCTGCTGCTTTTGCAACAGCTAATGGGGATCCTAACAAAAAGTATTGTCCCCCCTCCTCCTCCAAAACATTTTGGCAACCCCACTGCAGTTTCCTCGATTTTGAGTCAGTTTGACATTTTACCCACTAATGGTTGTATTAGGGGAAGGTTATCCAAGATCTATACCTAGGGCTAACTTCAGTGCTCATTCCTATTCCCAGCTGCAACAGGAAATCATTGTGCCTGTGGCATGAGCGTGTCTGCTGCAGTTGCCCTCTCCTCCATAGGGCGCAATGTGTTTGTTCTGTGCAGATGGCAGGTGGAATTTCAAGGCACTGTGTATTTGTCCCCACCTTGTGCATGGAGAGTTGGTAAAAAATGTTTACATCACAGTAACGTCAGAGGGACCCAAATAGAAAATGTTGAAGATCCTTCCAAGGAAGTTTTACTGTACTCAGCCCGGGGTTCTTTAAAGGCGGTGGTCACGTAAAAATAGTTAAAAAAATTTCATTTGTTTTGTTGTTTTATAGTCTTGTGGCACATGGCCACGTTAACCAGTCTTTATAGAAGGCTACACAGCCTGAGATGCTAGAGAATAATTCATAAAGAGATGGTGGGCATCACAGGCCCACAGTTTGTACTGTGAACAACATACATTGATTAAAAACACTTAAACTCCTTGATATAGCCTACTGCTAATGTAATACAGTAAGATATCTGCATTAAAATGTAGCCTAATTCTGATGGTACATTATTCCTATTCAATGAAGGGTTACCCGTCGACCTCCAGTACTTGCCAGAGGACAAGAAAAGAGAGGAGGATCCCGACATTCGCAAGATGCTCATTGAGACCATGATCCTGGTTGGTGTACCCAGGAGTCAATACCATGCCATGCTTCCACCAACACTTCAAATCAAAGCTTATTTGTCGCGTTTACAGATTTGCAGATGTTACCACAGGTGCAACGAAATGCTTTGTTTCTGGCTCCAACACTTAATCATCTTTGTCACTAAACCAGAAAAGCTCTTTTTTTTGTATAACCCAAAGTGATTTTAACAGCTGGAAATACTCGTAACTTGACATTTTTCTCTTGATGCACCCAGCTGACTGCGACCCAAGTGGGCCGGCAGTTTCTGAAGGCCAAGAACGCCTACGCCATCATGAGGGAGTTCCACAACTGGGAAAAGGAACCTCACGTGGCCGCTGCTTGCGAGAAGTTTATACAGGTAAACTCCGAATATACAGAGTAAACCAAACACTAGGATCACCGTCCTAATATTGAGTTGCACCTCCTTTTTCCCTCGGAACAGCCTGAATTCATCGGGGCATGGACTCTACAAGGTGTCAAGCGTTCCACAGGGATGCTGGCCCATGTTGACTCCAATGCTTCTCACAGTTGTCATGTTGGCTGGATGTCCTTTGGGTGGTGGACCATTCTTGATACACATGGGGAAACTGTTGAACATGAAAAGCCAAGCAGCGTTGCAGTTCTTGATACAAACCAGTGTGCCTGGCACCTACTACCATACCCTGTTCAAAGACACTTAAATGTTGTTTTATCCATTCACCCTCTGAATGGCACACATACACAATCCATGTCTCAATTGTCTCAAGGCTTAAAAAAATCCTTCTTTAACCTGTCTCCTCCCCTTCATCTACACTGATTGAAGTGGATTTAACAAGTGACATCAATAAGGGATCATAGCTTTCACCTGTCATGGAAAGAGCAGGTGTGCTTAATGTTTTGTATACTCTGTGTAATTTAATGTGTGTTAGGTTTATACTAAGATCAACAAACGGTTGCTGTAATTCTGAGGCAAACCTCTGCGGTTAGGGTTTAGGTTTACCCTATTAAATCAACCCAGAGCAATCTCATGGTGAGCTGCTGCGTTATTCACAAGCAAGTCCAGATTTTCCAGCTGTCGTCATGGCACCTTGGTAACCAGTCCGTTCGGGAATTGCATGGCTTCTTGTTGTGCTTGGTAAGACACCCCAGTCTACAATGCCAATTCATCTCATGACATGTCAATACTCTGAGTGCTGAAATTTACAGCAGCGGCTAACTGAGGAAATTGAATTTGTATCCCAAATGGCACCCTAGTCCCTACATAGTGCACTACTTTTATACAGGGCCCTGCGGGGCCCTTGGGCAAAAGTAGTGCACTGTAGGGATCCATTTAGGACACAGACAGGATGTTCTGATTGGCTGGAAAAAGCTTCCACTGTTCCTTCCCTGCATAGTGCCTGCTCTGCTGTGGTAGTGGGGAACGACTGAGTGGAAAAGATGTCACTCGGTCTTGGATGACACCCTGATACACTCCATACAGCTCGGAGATCCCTTTTGAGTTCTGGTTCAGAGGTATAGGTTCAGTCTTTAGCTACCCAGACAGTTTAATTGCAGTCATAAAGCATATAAATCTAGCGAGTTGAAATCCGAGCATGATATTTATCTAAGATTAATGGTCTTTTTATGCTGAAGCTTGCGCTTAACAAGGCTGTAACATATTACTTAAAAATACCACTTTTTCCCCCTCCAGTTTTTCCTAATTTTTGGAGCACGTCCTGATGCCGTTTTGACATTTCTTGAGCTAATTTGTTGTCAATTCCAGTCTGTAGTAATGTTGAGGATGTCATTGGAATATTTTGCTCTCTACAGTTTTTTTCACTTAAAGTAAGTCTATGTTAATGTGTTTGCCACCAGCATTGATGTATCCTTTTTTGTATGTGCGTGTCTCTGTCAGGTGTTGATCGGGGACGAACCGGAGCCAGGCATGGAGAACTTGTTGGAGGTGGAGATTCCTGAGGATGTGGAGGTGAAGCTCAAAGACATGGATGCCAAGGAGCAGGAGCAGTTGGAGAAGGACCAGGAAGATCTGTTAAATCCAGACAAGCCCCAGCAGTGTGCTGGCATAGTGAGGATGATGTAGCAGGGAGGTCTTTTCTACATTTCATCTGAGCCACCATCTGATGAACAATGGAACCAAACCAACTGCTGACTGGAATGAACACAAGATCATTCTCGCCATCACAACAACAAACTTGCATGTAAACAGGAGTTGGGAAGGACTGGGTCGTATTTTCACATGTAAATTCAGACAACAAAAGTCAAGTAACTAACTATTAAAATAATAACATTTTGTTTTTAACGAAAAGAGTCTGTCCTTGATTTATTTTCTGTAGGAACCCAAAAATGTTTGAGTTCCAAATGGAATCACATTTGAGCCCATAGTAGTCCATGGTATCATAATCCATGGTTAGCAGTCCCTAGGCTAGTAGCCAGGAGTAGGAATCCTCAGGCTTCTGTCAGACAGTTTACCTGTGCAGCTGCCTGTTGGGGTGCTGGTCCTTACGGGCTGAGCCGGGCTTCCTGATGTTAGGTAGGTTGTGGAAGGGCTTGGGGGCTGAGGGCTGCCACTGTAACAGATTCTAAATCAGGTCCTGGCAGCCTGGAGGGGCACACAGCCAGGGGACTACAGCTCTTTATGGCAAAGTAGATTTATTCACTTTAAAGTAACATCAAGTAAAGACAGGCTCACATCCAACAACAGTCATTTATTTTTTTTCAATTTACATCACCACCGTTCTATTACATTTTACATTACATTTTTGTCATTTAGCAGACGCTCTTATCCAGAGCGACTTACAGTAGTGAATTCATACATTTCATGCATTTTATTGAAAAATATTAAAAATTGTACTGGCCCCCTGTGGGAATCAGACCCACAACCCTGGCGTTGCACACACCATGCTCTACCAACTGAGCCACAAATGTATAATTTCAGTAATTGAAGGCATTCGTATTTAGATTTCTTTCGAGCTGGGCTGAAGTGTATTTGGGTATGCTTTCTTTCCAAGACATATGCACGGTCGTGGCCAAAAGTTGAATGACACAAATATTAATTTCCACAGAGTTTGCTGCTTCAGTGTCTTTAGATATTTTTGTCAGATGTTACTATGGAATACTGATGTATAATTACAAGCATTTCATAAGTGTCAAAGGCTTTTATTGACAATTTCATGAAGTTGATGCAAAGAGTCAATATTGCAGTGTTGACCCTTCTTTTTCAAGACCGCTACAATCTGCCCTGGCATGCTGTCAATTAACTTCTGGGCCACATCCTGACTAATGGCAGCCCATTCTTGCATAATCAATGCTTGGAGTTTGTCAGAATTTGTGGGTTTTTGTTTGTCCACCTGCCTCTTGAGGATTTACCACAAGTTCTCAATGGGATTAAGGTCTGGGGAGTTTCCTGGCCATGGACCAAAATATCGATGTTTTGTTCCCCGAGCCACATAGTTATCACTTTTGCCTTATGGCAAGGTGCTCCATCATGCTGGAAAAGGCATTGTTCATCACCAAACTGTTCCTGGATGGTTGGGAGAAGTTGCTCTCGGAGGATGTGTTCTTTATTCATGGCTGTGTTCTTAGGCAAAATTGTGAGTGAGCCCACTCCCTTGGCTGAGAAGCAACCACACACATGGTCTCAGGATGCTTTACTGGTGGCATGACACAGGACTGATGGTAGTGCTCACCTTGTCTTCTCCGGACAAGCTTTTTTCCGGATGCCCCAAAGAATCGGAAAGGGGATTCATCAGAGAAAATGACTTTACCCCAGTCCTCAGCAGTCCAATCCCTGTACCTTTTGCAGAATATCAGTCTGTCCCTGATGTTTTTCCTGGAGGGAAGTGGCTTCTTTGCTGCCCTTCTTGACACCAGGCCATCCTCCAAGTCTTTGCCTCACTGTGCGTGCAGATGCACTCACACCTGCCTACTGCCATTCCTGAGCAAGCTCTGTACTGGTGGTGCCCCGATCCCGCAGCTGAATCAACTTTAGGAGATGGTCCTGGCGCTTGCTGGACTTTCTTGGGCGCCCTGAAGCCTTCTTCACAACAATTGAACTGCTCTCGAAGTTCTTGATGACCCGATAAATGGTTGATTTAGGTGCGATCTTACTGGCAGCAATATCCTTGCCTGTGAAGCCCTTTTTGTGCAAAGCAATGATGACGGCACATGTTTCCTTGCAGGTAACCAGGATTGACAGAGGAAGAACAATGATTCCAAGCACCACCCTCCTTTTGAAGCTTCCAGTCTGTTATTTGAACTCAATCAGCATGACAGAGTGATCTCCAGCCTTGTCCTCATCAACACTCACACCTGTGTTAACGAGAGAATCACTGACATGATGTCAGCTGGTCCCTATGTGACAGGGCTGAAATGCAGTGGAAATGTTTTTTGGGGATTCAGTTAATTTGCATGTCAAAGAGGGACTTTGCAATTCATCTGATCACTCTTCAAAACATTCTGGAGTATATGCAAATTGCCATCATACAAACTGAGGCAGCAGACTTTGTGAAAATTAATATTTGTGTCATTCTCAAAACTTTTGGCCATGACTGTAGTGTTGGATTGGAGAAGTGGGCTTAAGGACCAGAGAAGTGTTGTTTTTTTTAAAACACATTTTACAGACCAGGGCCCATATCCAAAAAGCATCTCAAAGTAGGAGTGCTGTTCTAGGATCAGTTTTGCTTTTCTAAATCTTTCTAAAGGAATACGATTACTTAGACAAGGCGGACCTGATCGTAGATCCGCACTCCTACGCCAAGATGCTTTATGAATATGGCCCCTGTTCATCACTGGCAGAATACCTAGGGAAACTGGGTGGTGGAACGGCAGCTCTTTCCTGATGAGTTGGACCAGTTTGCAGGGATGCTTCTCATGGCAGGGCAGCTTCCCTGTGACCATGGCATACAGAATCACCCCTATGGATAGAAGAGACATGGGACCAACTAACTTCCAGTAAGCAGAAAATAGTTGTGTTCAAAACTATGACAGTGATATGTGATGCCCCTTTGCTGTGTATGGCTGTGTTATTTATTGGTAGCATGACTGTCAACATATACAGTAGGTAACTATTATACTGGTACCCTGGGACCAATGAGTAGGCTAGTTCTGTAGAAGTCATTGGATGATACTCATTTAAGCCCTATAGGCCCTGGTCAAAAGTAGTGCACTATATAGGGAATAGGGAGCCATTTGAGACGCAAATCTCTGACACACAGGCTCCACAGCTCAGCTTGTTCTCCGTTGTATTTGTGAGACAGCATACACACACACACACACACACACACACACAGAGTCAGTGATGCACAGGGTTTACTATAAAATTGATTAAAAAACACTGGTGAGGTGGGTAGTGGAGTGCATGGTTATGTTACCAGTCAATTTCACAAATCCTTGCTCATCCAACAGTATGTTTTCACATTTTAAGTCTCTGGAAATGAATAGGAAATACATTAAAAAAGACAGGTGTTGCAAGTCATGGTGACTGCAAGAAATATTGGCATTACCTCTGTGCCTAATCTGGGTGTGACAGGGAGCAACAGTGCTTGATTGATGTGGTATTACCTGTGTGTTGTTGCTATGGTATTATTTGTGTTTGGTTGCTGTGGTATTACCTCTGTTTGGTTGCTATGGTATTACCTGTGTTTGGTTACTGTGGTATTACCTGTGTTTGGTTACTGTGGTATTACCTGTGTTTGGTTGCTATGGTATTACCTGTGTTTGGTTGCTATGGTATTACCAGTGTTTGGTTGCTATGGTATTACCTATGTTTGGCTGTGGTATTACCTGTGTTTTGTTGTGGTATTACCTGTGTTTTGTTGTGGTATTATCTGTGTTTGGTTTCTGTGGTATTACCTGTGGTTAGTTGCTGTGGTATTACCTGTGTTTGGTTGCTGTGGTATTACCTGTGTTTGGTTGCTGTGGTATTACCTGTGTTTGGTTGCTGTGGTATTACCAGTGTTTGGTTGCTATGGTATTACCTGTGTTTGGCTGTGGTATTACCAGTGTTTGGTTGCTGTGGTATTAGCTGTGTTTGGTTGCTGTGGTATTACCTGTGTTTGGTTGCTGTTGTATTAGCTGTGTATGGTTGCTATGGTATTACCAGTGTTTGGTTGCTATGGTATTATCTGTGTTTGGTTGCTGTGGTATTACCTGTGTTTGGTTGCTGTGGTATTACCTGTGTTTGGTTACTGTGGTATTACCTGTGTTTGGTTGCTATGGTATTACCTGTGTTTGGTTGCTGTGGTATTACCTGTGTTTGTTTGATGTGGTATTACCTGTGTTTGGTTGCTGTGGTATTAGCTGTGTTTGGTTGCTGTGGTATGGTTGATATGGTATTACCAGTGTTTGGTTGCTATGGTATTACCTGTGTTTGGTTGCTGTTGTATGGTTGCTATGGTATTACCAGAGTTTGGTTGCTATGGTATTATCTGTGTTTGGTTGCTGTGGTATTACCTGTGTTTGGTTGCTATGGTATTACCCGTGTTTGGTTACTGTGGTATTACCTGTGTTTGGTTGCTATGGTATTACCTGTAAACTACAATATGTGATTGTTGTGGTTTTACTCAACAACCTATGATGCTGTTGGCATTACCTGTGATTTTGCAGATGTAGAATCAGACTGTTGCAGCAACAGCAGTGAGGTGTTACCTGTGTACTATGTGGTTGTTATGACAGACAGTGAGGTGTTACCTGTGTACTATGTGGTTGTTATGACAGACAGTGAGGTGTTATCTGTGTACTATGTGGTTGTTATGACAGACAGTGAGGTGTTATCTGTGTACTATGTGGTTGTTATGACAGACAGTGAGGTGTTATCTGTGTACTATGTGGTTGTTATGACAGACAGTGAGGTGTTACCTGTGTACTATGTGGTTGTTATGACAGACAGTGAGGTGTTACCTGTGTACTATGTGGTTGTTATGACAGACAGTGAGGTGTTACCTGTGTACTATGTGGTTGTTATGACAGACAGTGAGGTGTTACCTGTGTACTATGTGGTTGTTATGACAGACAGTGAGGTGTTACCTGTGTACTATGTGGTTGTTATGACAGACAGTGAGGCCCTAGCTGTCACCCTCTGATCCAACAGGTCCCAGATGTGCTCAATTGGGATTGAGATCCGGGCTCTTCGCTGGCCATGGCAGAACACTGACATTCCTGTCTTGCAGGAAATCACGCACAGAATGAGCAGTATGGCTGGTGGCATTGTCATGCTGGAGGGTCATGTCAGGATGAGCCTGCAGGAAGGGTATCACATGAGGGAGGAGGATGTCTTCCCTGTAACGCACAGCGCTGAGATTGCCTGCAATGACAACAAGCTCAGTCCGATGATGCTGTGACAGACTGCCCCAGACCATGACGGACCCTCCACCTCCAAATCGATCCTGCTCCAGAGTACAGGCCTCGGTGTAACGGTCATTCCTTTGACGATAAACGCAAATCCGACCATCACCCCTGGTGAGACAAAACCGCGACTCGTCAGTGAAGAGCACTTTTTTCCAGTCCTGTCTGGTCCAGCGACGGTGGGTTTGTGCCCATAGGCGACGTGGTTACCGGTGATGTCTGGTGAGGACCTGCCTTACAACAGGTCTACAAGCCCTCAGTCCAGCCTCTCTCAGCCTATTGCGGACAGTCTGAGCACTGATGGAGGGATTGTGCGTTCCTGGTGTAACTCGGGCAGTTGTTGTTGCCATCCTGTAACTGTCCCGCAGGTGTGATGTTCGGATGTACCGATCCTGTGCAGGTGTTGTTACACGTGGTCTGCCACTGCGAGGACGATCAGCTGTCCATCCTGTCTCCCTGTAGCACTGTCTTAGGCGTCTCACAGTACGGACATTGCAATTTATTGCCCTGGCCACATCTGCAGTCTTCATGCCTCCTTGCAGCATGCCTAAGGCATGTTCACACAGGTGAGCAGGGACCCTGGGCATCTTTCTTTTGGTGTTTTTCAGAGTCAGTAGAAAGGCCACTTTAGTATCCTAAGTTTTCATAACTGTGACCTTAATTGCCTACCATCTGTAAGCTGTTAGTGTCTTAACGACCGTTCCACAGGTGCATGTTCATTGTTTATGGTTCATTGAAAAAGCATGGTAAAACAGTGTTTAAACCCTTTACAATGAAGATCTGTGAAGTTATTAGTATTGATACGAATTATCTTGGAAAGGCAGGGTCCTGAAAGAGGGACGTTTCTTTTTTTGCTGAGTTTATTAGCCTAATGATTCTATTGCTATAGCACATACAGTCAGTAAGTCTGGATCCATATTTTTATTTTATTTAACTAGGCAAATCAGTTAAGAACAAATTCTTATTTACAATGATGGCCTACCTCGGCCAAACCTGGTGTCACGACTTCCGCCGAAGTCGATCCCTCTCCTTGTTCAGGCGGCGTTCAGCGGTCGACGTCACCGGCCTTCTAGCCACTTTTCATTTTCCATTTGTTTTGTCTTAGTCTTACACACCTGGTTTCACTCACCCAATTACCTGTTTATTATTTAACCCTCTGTTCCCCATGTTTGTTTGTGAGTGATTGTTTGTAGCGTTGTGGTCTGTATTGTGGGCTTGGTAATTCTCTTGTATTTTGATGACTTTGAGTAAAGTTACTTTTATTTACTCATCTCTGCTGTCCTGCGCCTGACTCCTCTGCACCAGCTACACATAGATCCTTACACCTGGACGACGCTGGGCCAATTGTGTGCCGCCCTATGGCACTCCCAATCACAGCCGGATGTGATGCAGCCTGGATTCGAACCAGGAATGCTTGACATCATATAATGAGGGCCATCATAAGGGCCAGTTTCCCAGATCTAGCTTAACCTCTCTAGGGTAGGGGCCAGTATTTTGACGTCCGGATGAAAGGCGTGCCCAAATTAAACTGCCTGCTACTCAGGCTCAGAAGGTAGGATATGCATATTATTAGTAGATTTGGATAGAAAACACTCTGAAGTTTCTAAAACTGTTTGAATGATGTCTGTGAGTATAACAGAACTCATATGGTAGGTAAAAACCTGAGAAAAATCCAACCAGGAAGTGTGGAAATCTGAGGTTTGTAGTTTTTCAAGTGATTGCCTATACAGTATACAGTGACTTAGGGTTCATTTTGCACTTCCTAAGGCTTCCACTAGATGTCAACAGTCTTTAGAACGTTATTTCATGCTTCTACTGTGAATCCGAAGCGAACAAGAGGGCCTGGAAGTTGATGAGTGAGAAAAAAATGTTTACTTTTTGTCGTGACATTTTGCGAGCGCTTCCTGCATTTGGAGTAGTGGACTGAACGCGCGAACAAAAAGGAGGTATTTGGACATAAATGATGGACTTTATCGAACAAAACAAACATTTGTTGTAGACCTGGGATTCCGGAGAGTGCATTCTGATGAAGATCATCAAAGGTAAGTGAATATTTATAATATTATTTCTGAGTTTTGTTGACTCCACAAAATGGCGGGTTTGGTTTCATGTCTGAACGCTGTACTCAGATTATTGCAAAGTGTGCTTTCGCTGTAAAGTTTTTTTGAAATCTGACACAGCGGTTGCATTAAGGAGAAGTGTATCTATAATTCTTTGAATAACAGTTTAATATTTTATCAACGTTTATGATGAGTATTTCTGTAAATTGATGTGCTCATTCACCGGAGGTTTTGGGAGGCAAAACATTTCTGAACATTACACACCAATGTAAAATGGGGTTTTTGAATATAAATATGAACTTTATCGAGCAAAACATACATGTATTGTGTAACATGAAGTCCTATGAGTGCCATCTGATGAAGATCATCAAAGGTTAGTGATTCATTTTAGCTGTATTTCTGGTTTTTGTGACGCCTCTCCTTGCTTGGAAAATGGCTGTGTGGTTTTTCTTGTCTCGGCGCTGTCCTAACATAATCTAATGTTATGCTTTCGCCGTAAAGCCTTTTTGAAATCGGACAATGTGGTTGGATTAACGAGAAGTGTATCTTTAAAATGGGATATAATAGTTGTATGTTTGAGAAATTTGAATTATGAGATTTTTGTTGTTTTGAATTTGCCGCCCTGCTATTTCACTGGCTGTTGAATAGTGTGTCCCGCGGGTGGGACGCTAGCGTCCCACATACCCCAGAGAGGTTTTAAGCTAAAAACAATGTTCAATGGAGGTGCTTTTTATTCTAGGACTAGTCTTAGTCTGGGAAACTAGCCCTATATGTTTTGCGTATATCAAAGAAGAAATGTGTTTGGTGTTTGTTCTCTGACAACACTCACCACCACTAGGTGTCTATACGTGGCGTTCAGAGCATATATCGCGCTGTGCACAAACTTCTTAGAGTATTCTAGGGGAGCCTCGTTGATAGAGAGGATTTTGATGGCCACCTGAAAGTGAATGGTTGTAGGGCTGAAGGTCCTTATCCACACAGTTTACCAAAAATAGGTTTTTATTACAGTGTGACTCCAGTGCTAGTCATAGTGAGATACTATTATTTTAAAATGTGTACAGATAATATGGACATAAGTTCTGGCTAAAATACAAAATAATCAGTATGTTATGGTCATAAATTTAAGTTGAGAATGTATTTGTTATGATTTTTACCATGGTAACAATGTGGCAAAATTACATTGCGCTACCATATCATGGTTCTTGCTCCTCAGGTCATTGCCCAGCTTGTAGTACTGGCTGATCTTATTTGGGGTAGCATACCCCAGGTAGACCTTGGAGAAAGCACCTGTCCTCATCTTGCCAGAGAGAAGGTAGCCATTCTCTCGACACTCTATGATCCTCTCATTAAGCGACTTCCCTGAGTCCTTTACTCTCATGCCAGTAACACTCATACTAAAATAGATACCTTCAATCCGCTTCCTCTCCTAGTGGCTACATCTCGTTTCCTGTGCATCTCAGATTAAGCTCTGTCAAATTTATTTGATGTATGACTGAGTTATTTGATATTTATCCATGTAATATTTAGCTGTAAGCATGCCCACACTCAAGGTGTGAACTTGCTGAAATGATGACAATATATTTGGAACCTTCTCCATGGCAACATGAATGATACAGTACAAACTAATTCTACAATAGAATGTTAAGGTGGTTCTCTTTGCTTTAACATGAATGGAATGGAACCATTTGCTGATAATCCATTGTTACAGGCTGGAGTGTAATATTTATTGGCTTATCATTATTTGCTCTGTAGCTACAGTACTGTAATTAAGGCTTTTACAGTGCATTCACAACTCAACATATTTTCCTTCCACTAATGATTTCATTCTCCTCGCCAAAAATAGCTAAATAGAGTGATGATTTAAAATGTGATGAATCAAAATGTCTGGCCAACAGGAGTGACGGACGACTCGTGAGACCAGCTCATTAGGAATGCATGACAAGGAAAACATGGGTCACGTCCCAAATGGCAACATATTCCCTTTATAGTGCACTACTTTTATCCAGGGAACATAGGGCTTTGGTCAAAAGTAGTGCACTATATAGGGAATAAGGTGCCATTTGGGATGCACACTTGGCCCTGGCCCACATTAATATACAGGGCTGAAAACAATTAAGAGTATGACATTGGCTTAGTTATTCCCGCTGGAGAGGCCAGTTTGAGGAAGAGACACATCATAAGTGTAAGTGATATATCAATAGCTCATGGTTCACCATCCAGGCCAATTTAGTTTCAGCACTGCATACTTGGGCCAGTTGAAGTTAGCCTCGGAGGTGAATGCTGTTCTGGCCTATGTGATGTTGTGGCCATAATGCATTAGCCTTTTCATTTGTATAACTGCTTAGACGAATACTGATGTCCATATGGCCTGGCCGATAGAAGAGAAAATTGTCAAGTCAAATGGAAAAGAAAAGGAGGTGAGCAAACTACTTTCTCAGATTGTGTTTATTTAACGTTCTGATGCCAACTACTTTCTCAGATTGTGTTTATTTAACGTTCTGATGCCAACTACTTTCTCAGATTGTGTTTACTTAACGTTCTGATGCCAACTACTTTCTCAGATTGTGTTTATTTAACGTTCTGATGCAAACTACTTTCTCAGATTGTGTTTATTTAACGTTCTGATGCCAACTACTTTCTCAGATTGTGTTTATTTAACGTTCTGATGCCAACTACTTTCTCAGATTGTGTTTACTTAACGTTCTGATGCCAACTACTTTCTCAGATTGTGTTTACTTAACGTTCTGATGCCAACTACTTTCTCAGATTGTGTTTATTTAACGTTCTGATGCCAACTACTTTCTCAGATTGTGTTTATTTAACGTTCTGATGCCAACTACTTTCTCAGATTGTGTTTATTTAACGTTCTGATGCCAACTACTTTCTCAGATTGTGTTTATTTAACGTTCTGATGCCAACTACTTTCTCAGATTGTGTTTATTTAACGTTCTGATGCCAACTAATTTCTCAGATTGTGTTTATTTAACGTTCTGATGCCAACTACTTTCTCAGATTGTGTTTACTTAACGTTCTGATGCCAACTACTTTCTCAGATTGTGTTTATTTAACGTTCTGATGCCAACTACTTTCTCAGATTGTGTTTATTTAACGTTCTGATGCCAACTACTTTCTCAGATTGTGTTTATTTAACGTTCCAAAGCCAACTACTTTCTCAGATTGTGTTTATTTAACGTTCTGATGCCAACTACTTTCTCAGATTGTGTTTATTTAACGTTCCAATGCCATGATATATTGATCTATGATATATTCAATGTACAGGTTTTTTACTGCTCTTGCTCACAATAACATTCACAGACTTACAAAAAAATGTTTTATTGTCACGTGCAGTGAAATGTGTTGTTTTACAGGGTCAGCCATAGTAGTACAGCGCCCCTGGAGCAATTTAGAGTTAAGTGCCTTGCTCAAGGGCACATCGACAGATTTGTATACCTTGTCGGCTCGCGTAATCAAAACAAGATATTTTTGGCTATTGGCCCAATGCTCTAACCGCTAGTCTACCTGCTGTCCAAGTATGCTGACAAGTGTATATATATACAAGTATATTTAAGAAATAAGGCACAAGGCGGTGTGGTATATGGCCAATGTACCATGGATAAGGGCTGTTCTAAGCACGACGCAACGTGGAGTGCCTGGATACCACCATTAGACGTGGTATATTGGCCATATACCACAAACCCCAGAGGTGCCTTATTGCTATTATAAACTGGTTACCAATGTAATTAGGGCAGTAAAAATACATATTTTGTCATACCCGTGGTATACGGTCTGATATACCACGGCTGTCAGCCAATCAGCATTCAGGGCTCAAACCACCCAGTTTATAAATACAAGTATACTGACAAGTGTATATAGCCATAGCTTGTGGTATATCACCCTCTTGTGGACATCTATGAAGTGATTTCATCTTACCGGCATGTACAGTGCCTTCAGAAAGACACCCCTTGACTTTTTACACATTTTGTTGTGTAACAAAGTGGGATTCAAATGGATTTAATTGTCATTTTTTTGTCAACGATCTACACAAACTACTCTAATGTCGAAGTGGAAGAACATTTTTAACATTTGTAAAAAATAAAATATGAAAAATAAAGCACTAATATATCTTGATAAGTATTCAACCCCCTGAGTCAATACATGTTAGAATCACCGTTGGTAGTGATTACAGCTGTGAGTCTTTCTGAGTAAGTCTCTAAGAGCTTTGCACACCTGGATTTCACAATATTTGCACATTATTGTAACTCAGGAACATTCAATGTTTTCTTGGTAAGCAACTCCAGTGTAGATTTGGCCTTGTGTTTAACGTTATTGTCCTGTTGAAAGGTGAATTGATATCCCAGTGTCTGGTGGAAAGCAGACTGAACCAGGTTTTTCTCTAGGATTTTGCCTGTGCTTAGCTCCATTCCGTTTCTTTTTATCCTTGCCATTCCTACTCCTATGACAAGCATACCAACAACATGATGCAGCCACCACCGTGCTTGAAAATATGAAGCTTGGTACTTTGTGATGTGTTGTGTTGGATTTGCCCCAAACGTAATGCTTTGTATTCAGGACATAAAGTTAATTTCTTTGCCAAATTGTTTGCAGTTTTACTTTCATCCCTTATTGAAAACAGGATGCATATTTTTGAATTTTTTGATTCTGTACAAGCTTCCTTTTCAGTCTGTCTATTAGGTTAGTATTGTGGAGTAACTACAATGTTGTTGATCCATCCTTAGTTTTCTCCTATCACAGCCATTAAACTCTGTAACTGTATTAAAGTCATCATCAGCACATTCTCCAGGTTTATGGAATCTACCTCAAAGGTCTATAGCAGATAATACAATGCTTATTCTCTAAAATAAATAGGGCCTCTATCATGGTGAAAACATTGTGTCACGCCCTGACCTTAGAGATCTTATTTATTCTCTATGTTTGGATTGGTCAGGGTGTAACTCGGGTGGGAATATCTATATTTTCTATTTCTTTGTTTTGAGCCGAGTGTGGTTCCCAATCAGAGGCAGCTGTCTATTGTTGTCTCTGATTGGGAATCATACTTAGGCAGCCTATTTTCCACCTGAGTTTTGTGGGAGATTATTTTCTGTTTAGCGTATGTGCCTGATGGAACTGTGCATTTTCGTTTTTCCCTTCTGTTATTTTGTTTGAGTGTTTCTTGACACTAATTGAGTGTATGTAAACTTCTGACCCACTGGGAATGTAATGAAAGAAATAAAATAAAAGCTGAAATAAATCATTCTCTCTACACTATTATTCTGACATTTCACATTCTTAAAATAAAGTGGTGATCCAAACTGACCTGAGACAGGGAATTTTTACTAGGATTAAATGTCAGGAATTGTGAAAAACTGAGTTTAAATGTATTTGGCTAAGGTGTATGTAAACTTCTGACTTCAACTGTATGTATATATATATATTTAAATGTATTTGGCTAAAGTGTGTGTAAACTTCCGACTTCAACTGTATATTTTTTTTTTTTTTTTTTTTATTTCACCTTTATTTAACCAGGTAGGCAAGTTGAGAACAAGTTCTCATTTACAATTGCGACCTGGCCAAGATAAAGCAAAGCAGTTCGACAACATACAAAAACACAGAGTTACACATGGAGTAAAACAACATACAATCAATGATGCAGTAGAAAAAAATAAGACTATATACAATGTGAGCAAATGATGTGAGATAATGGAGGTAAAGGCAAAAAAATGCCATGGTGGCAAAGTAAATAAAGTATGGCAAGAAAAAACACTGGAATGGTAGATTTGTAGTTTGAAGAAAGTTAAAAGTTAAAATATAAATAATATGGTGCAAAGGAGCAAAATAAATAAAATAAATAAATACAGTAGGGGAAAAGGTAGTAGTTTGGGCTCAATTAAAGATGGGCTATGTACAGGTGCAGAGATCTGTGAGCTGCTCTGACAGCTGGTGCTTAAAGCTAGTGAGGGAGATAAGTGTTTCCAGTAAATAAGTGTTTCCAGTAAAAGTATATATATATATATATATATATATATATATATATATATATATATATATATATATATATATATATATATATATATATATACTGTACCAGTTAAAAATTTGGACACCTACTCTTTCAAGGGTTTTTCTTTCTTTGTACTATTTTCTACATTGTAGAATAGTAATGAAGACATCAAAACTATGAAATAACACATATGGAACCATGTAGTAACCATAAAAGTGTTAAACATATCAAAAATATATGTTAGATTCTTCAAAGTAGCCGCCCTTTACCTAGATGACAGCTTTGCACACTCTTGGCATTGCCTCAACCAGCTTCACCTGGAATGCTTTTCCAACTGTTTTAAAAGAGTTCCCACATATGCTGAGCACTTGTTGGTTGCTTTTCCTTCACTCTGCTGTCCAACTCATCCCAAACCATCTCAATTGGGTTGAGGTCAGGGGATTGTGGAGGCCAGGTCATCTGATACAACACTCCATCACTGTCCTTCATCAAATAGCCCTAACACAGCCTGAAGATGTGTTTTGGGTCATTGTCCTGTTGAAAAACAAATTATAGTCCCACTAAGCTCAAACAAGATTGGATGGCATATTGCTGCAAAATACTGTGGTAGCCATGCTGGTTAAGTGTGCCTTGAATTCTAAATAAATCACCAACGGTGTCACCACCAAAGCACCCTCACACAATTAGACCTCCTCCTCCATGCTTCACGGTGGGAACCACATGTGCGAAGATCATCCATTCACCTACTCTGTGTCTCAGAAAGACACTGCGGTTCGAAGCAAAAATTGCACATTTGGACTCATCAGACCAAAGGACAGATTTCCACCGTTCTAATGTCCATTGCTCGTGTTTCTTGGCCCAAGCACATCTCTTCTTCTAATTGGTGTCCTTTAGTAGTGGTTTCTTTGCAGCAATTTGACCATGAAGGCCTGATTCACGCAGTCTCCTTTGAACAGTTGATGTTGAGATGTGTCTGTTACTTGAACTGTGAGAAGCATTTATTTGGGCTGCAATTTCTGAGGCTGGTAACTCTAATGAAATTATCTGTCACGGATCCCCCCGATACTGCTGCTCATTCTGTTCACCAGTTCCGGAGGTCGACGTCACCGGCCTTCTAGGCTTCACTGAACTGGATTCATTATCATTAACCCCGGACTGTCTTGTCTGATTACGCACACCTTGTTCCCATTCCTCTGATTAGTATGTTATATATGTGCCCTCTGTTCCCCATTGTCCTTGTCAGTTATTGTTCCCATGTCCGTTGGTCGTCGTAACATTATCGTTTGCAGCAGAGGTAACTCTGGGTCTTCCTTTCCTGTGGCGGTCCTCATGAGAGTCAGTTTCATCATAGCGCTTGATGGTTTTTGCGACTGCCCTTGAAGAAACTTTCAAAGTTCTTAAAATTTTCCGGATTGACTGATCTCATGTCGTAAAGTAATGATGGACTGTCGTTTCCCTTTGATTATTTGAGCTGTTCTTGCAATAATATGGACTTGGTCTTTTACCAAACAAGGCTATCTTCTGTAAATCACCCCTACCTTGTCACAACACAACTGATTGGCTCAAACGCATTAAGAAGGAAAGATATTCCACAAATGAACTTTTAACAAGGCACACCTGTTAATTCAGATACATTCCGGGGCCCATATTCACAAAACCTTCTTAAGAAGAAATTTGTTCTTAACTGCCATTTTTTTTCTTAAATGTAGACTTAAGAAAAAAGTTAAACAAAGTTGCTATTCCTCATAAAGAGTATTGGACATTTTATTGCGCTATTTCTTATGTATCTCCTTAAGCAAAAAGTTAAGAAGAAATCAGATTCTTGAAAAGACAGTTATTGGAAATGTTCCTACTTCCAAGATAGCTAAACCCTTGTCTTAAACTCAAGGCAGTGAGAGAAAAAGCTAATGAATGCATTTTAACATGTTTAATTCACTCACAAACTTCATCTGAAAGTTTCAGTATTGATTATTTTAAACCCAAGAACATGTTTAGAACAGTAATCTCAGTCGGAAATATGCTAACATGATTGCCATTGCTAGCTAGATAGCTAGCTAACATCTAATTAAATTTGAAAGAAGATATTTGAGAAGTTTGTAAGAATCTTATGAACTTCTTACAATTTTTCTTGAGAAATTTCTTAAGTTTTTGCATAAGAACTGTTTTGTGAATCTGGGCCCAGGTGACTACTTCATGAAGTTGGTTGAGAGAATACCAAGAGTGTGCAAAGCTGTCGTCAAGGCAAAGGGTGGCTACTTTGAAGAATCTCAAATATTTTATTAACACTTTTTTGGTTACTACATGATTCCATATGTGTTATTTCATAGTTTTGATGTCTTCACTATTATTCTGCAATGTAGAAAATAATAAAAAATAAAGAAAAACCCTTGAATGAGTAGGATTGTCCAAACTTTCGACTGGTACTGTATATATAAATATCCAAATATCTTTTAAATATATTTTCCTTTATTCATTCCACTAACCCTACCACCGCTACCCTAATTGGAGTAAACTAATGAACACCAACACTTAGGCTTCTACTTCCACCTTATACATACTATATACATTTTACGGACCCTGGTCAAAAGTGGTGCACTATATAGGGAATAGGGTGCATTATTTTTAACTAGAGCCATATGGCCCCTGGTAAAAGTAGCGCACTATATAGGGAATAGGGTGCCATTTGAGACGTACCAGTGGACAAGGAATAAGAGCCGCAACATGTCACATCAGGACCGCAACTTTGGTTTTAGAAGTGGGGGGGGCATAATTATTATTAATATTGTAATTTTTATCCAGTCGGATAAACACTCCAAACAGCCTACGTGACCGCTTGGAGACATCCGCGTGGTCCTAAAGCACACAGTTGCCTCATTTTGTATCACATTCCAATGTTAAAACTGTGGGGAGGGGGGTCAAAAACAGAATTTCAGAATGTGGGGTGGGGGTCCCCAGTGAAAGTTGCGCCCTGCGTCACATTACTCTACTTTCACTATTGCTCTCCACACATCCTATTTCTCTTGGCTCCTGCAGGAGCTGGAAATTACGCTTTCTACTGTACTTAATAATACCCTGGTTTAGCTTGGAGCCTTAATTGTTGAAAATGATGACCAGGAAGTAAATCTTGGTGTTTGTGTTCGACGGCGGGTTTTGATCCAGTAGCTGCAGATTTAACATCACCTGAACATTAATGCTCTCAGAAGGAACGTGAAACCTTGAGAGGCTGGATTCCAGGGGAGAGACTAGTTGGAGAGTTTGGTTTTGATGGCATAAATGTTCATCATGTGAACAGAAAGCGGGGAGACATTTTATAGGTAACTACGTGTATGCAGTATAGATGGAGCGCCCTGAGTCGATGTGTATCATGCTAATGTCCTTATAGAAGGAAAAGGTATAGCTGGTTTGGGAATGCTAGACGAATCTATGCAGAACAGCAGTCTGTGGGCCTATCTGGTGTTACAGCCAACTAGTCCTGTGCATAGAAAAGTCAAGTAATAATTTGAAACTCCAGATACTGGACAGATTATAGAGAGGGGTAGGCATAACATCACTGATTATAGAGAGGGGTAGGCATAACATCACTGATTATAGAGAGGGGAAGGCCTAACATCACTGGACAGATTATAGAGAGGGGTAGGAATAACATCACTGATTATAGAGGGGTAGGCATAACATCACTGATTATAGAGAGGGGAAGGCCTAACATCACTGGACAGATTATAGAGAGGGGTAGGAATAACATCACTGATTATAGAGGGGTAGGCATAACATCACTGATTATAGAGAGGGGAAGGCCTAACATTACCAGACAGATTATAGAGAGGGGTAGGCATAACATCACTGATTACAGAGAGGGGAAGGCATAACATCACTGGACAGATTATAGAGAGGAGTAGGCAATAGATCACTGATTATAGAGAGGGGTAGGCATAACATCACTGGACAGATTATAGAGAGGGGTAGGCATAACATCACTGATTATAGAGAGGGGAAGGCCTAACATCACTGGACAGATTATAGAGAGGAGTATGCATAACATCACTGATTATAGAGAGGGGTAGGCATAACTGTGACGTCCTGACCAGTAAAAGGGGTTATTTGTTATTGTAGTTTGGTCAGGGCGTGGCAGGGGGTGTTTGTTTTGTGTGTTTCGGGGTTTTTGGTTTATGTTCTATGTTTTCTATTTCTATGTGGGTTTTCTAGTTTTTCTATTTCTATGTTAGTTTTGGGAACAACCTCCAATTAGAAGCAGCTGGTTGTCGTTGCTTCTAATTGGAGGCCATATTTAAGTGGGTTAATTTTCTCTTGTGTTTGTGAGTGGTTGTTCCATGTATAGTCTATATACCTTACAGGACTGTTTTTTTTGGCGTTCATTTCTTTAATAAATCAAGAAGAGGATTCACATCCCCGCTGCAGTTTGGTCCAATCATTACGACGCTTATGACAATAACATCACAGATTATAAAGAGGGGAAGGCCTAACATCACTGGACAGATTATAGAGAGGGGTAGGCCTAACATCACTGATTATAGAGAGGGGTAGGCGTAACATCACCGATTATAGAGAGGGGTAGGCAGAACATCACAGATTATAGAGAGGGGTAGGCGTAACATCACCGATTATAGAGAGCGGAAGGCCTAATAACTGGACAGATTATAGAGAGGGGAAGGCCTAACATCACTGATTTATAGAGAGGGGAAGGCATAACATTACTGATTATAGAGAGGGGAAGGCCTAACATAATTTGACAGATTATAGAGATGGTAGGACTAACATCCCTGGACAGATTATTGAGAGAGGTAGGTATAACATTACTGATTATAGAGAGGGGTAGGCATAACATCACAGGACAGGTTTTAGAGAGGGGTAGGCCTAACATCACTGATTATAGAGAGGGGAAGGCCTAACATCACTGGACAGATTATAGAGAGGGGTAGGCCCAACATTACTGAGTATAGAGAGGGCTAGGCCTAACATCACTGATCATAGAGAGGGGAATGCCTAACATCACTGGACAGATTATAGAGAGGGGTAGGCCCAACATCACTGATTATAGAGAGGGGTAGGCCTAACATCACTGATTATAGAGAGGAGAAGGCCTAACATTACTGGACAGATTATAGAGATGGTAGGACTAACATCACTGGACAGATTATAGAGAGGGGTAGGCCTAACATTACTGATTATAGAGAGGGGAAGGCCTAACATCACTGGACAGATTATAGAGAGGAGTAGACATAACATCACTGATCATAGAGAGGGGGAGGCCTAACATTACTGGACAGATTATAGAGATGGTAGGCCTAACATCACTGGACAGATTATAGAGAGGAGTAGGACTAACATTACTGGACAGATTATAGAGAGGGGTAGGCCTAACATAATTTGACAGATTATAGAGATGGTAGGACTAACATCCCTGGACAGATTATTGAGTGAGGTAGATATAACATCACTGATTATAGAGAGAAGTAAACCTAACATAACTGTAAATGTTATAGAGAGGGGTAGGACTAACATCACTGGACAGATTATAGAGAGGTGTAGGCCTTAAATCACTGGACAGATAATAGAGAGAGGTAGGCCTACAATCACTGGACAGATTACAGAGAGGGTTAGGCCTAACATAACTGGACAGATTATAGAAAGGGGTAGCCCTAACATTACTGGACAGATTATAGAGAGGGGTAGGCCTAACATCACTGGACAGATTATAAAGAGGGGTAAACCAATCTTCACTGGACAGACTATAGAGAGGTGTCGGGCTAAAATCAGTGATTATAGAGAGGGATAGGCCTAACATCACTGGACAGATTATAGAGGGGTTGGCCTAACATCACTGGACAGATTATAGAGAGGGGTAGGCCTAACTCCACTGGGCAGATTATAGAGAGGTGTCGGGCTAAAATCTGTGATTATTGAGAGGGGTAGGCCCAACATCACTGGACAGATTATAAGGAGGGGTGAGCCAATCTTCACTGGACAGATTACAGAGATGGGTAAACCTAACATCACTGGACAGATTATGTAGAGGGGTATGCATAATATTACTGGACAGATTATGGAGAGGAGTAGGCCTATCATCACAGGATATCATCACAGGACATATTATTATATAGAGGGGTAGGCCTAACAAAACTGGAGAGATTATAGAGAGGGATAGGCTTAACATCACTGGACAGATTATAGAGAGGGGTAGGACTAACATCACTGGACAGATTATAGAGAGGGGTAGGCCTAACATTACTGGACAGATTATAGAGGGGTAGGCCTAATATTACTGGACAGATTATAGAGAGGGGGGTAGGCCTAACATTACTGGACAGATTATGGAGAGGGGTAGGCCTAACATTACTGGACAGATTATAGAGGGGTAGTCTTAATATTACTGGACAGATTATAGAGGGGTAATGTTAATAGTACTGGGCAGATTTTAGAGAAGGGTAGCCCTAATATTACTGGGCAGATTTTAGACAGGGGTAGCCCTAATATTACTGGGCAGATTATAGAGAGGGGTAGCCCTAATATTACTGGGCAGATTATAGAGAGGGGTAGCCCTAATATTACTGGGCAGATTATAGAGAGGGGTAGCCCTAATATTACTGGGCAGATTATAGAGAGGGGTAGCCCTAATATTACTGGGCAGATTATAGAGAGGGGTAGCCCTAATATTACTGGGCAGATTATAGAGAGGGGTAGCCCTAATATTACTGGGCAGATTATAGAGAGGGGTAGGCCTAATATTACTGGGCAGATTATAGAGAGGGGTAGGCCTAATATTACTGGGCAGATTATAGAGAGGGGTAGGCCTAATATTACTGGGCAGATTTTAGAGAGGGGTAGGCCTAATATTACTGGGCAGATTATAGAGAGGGTGGGCCTAATATTACTGGGCAGATTTTAGAGACGGGTAGCCCTAATATTACTGGGCAGATTTTAGAGAGGGTAGGCCTAATATTACTGGGCAGATTTTAGAGAGGGGTAGGCCTAACATCACTGGACAGATTATAGAGGGGTTGGCCTAACATCACTGGACAGATTATAGAGAGGGGTAGGCCTAACTCCACTGGGCAGATTATAGAGAGGTGTCGGGCTAAAATCTGTGATTATTGAGAGGGGTAGGCCCAACATCACTGGACAGATTATAAGGAGGGGTGAGCCAATCTTCACTGGACAGATTACAGAGATGGGTAAACCTAACATCACTGGACAGATTATGTAGAGGGGTATGCATAATATTACTGGACAGATTATGGAGAGGAGTAGGCCTATCATCACAGGATATCATCACAGGACATATTATTGAGAGGGGTAGGCCTAACATCACTGGACTGAATTTAGAGAGGGGTATGCCTAGCATTACTGGATAGATTATGGAGAAGGGTAGGCCAGTCATCACTGGATATCATGACTGGACAGATTATAGAGAGGGGGGGCCTAACATTAATGGACAGATTATAGAGAGGGGTAGACCTAACATCACTGATTATAAAGAGGGGTAGGCCTAACCATATTGGACAGATTATAGAGAGGGGTAGGACAAACATCACTGAACAGATTATAGAGAGGGGTGGTCCTAACTTCACTGATTATAGAGAGGGGTAGGCCTAACATCTCTGGACAGATTATAGCGAGGAGTAGACTTAACATCACTGGATTTATTATAGAGAGGGGTAGGCCTAATTTCACTGGAAAGGTTATGGAGAGGGATAGGCCTAACATCACTTGACAGATTACATGGAGGTGTAGGCCTAACATCACTGAACAGATTATAGAGAGGGGTAGGCCTAACATTGCTGGACATATTATAGAGAGGGGTAGGCCTAACATTACTGGACAGATTATGGAGAGGGTAGGCCTATTATCACTGAATATCATCACTGGACAGATTATAGAGAGGTGTAGGCCTATCTTCACTGGACAGATTATAGAGATGGGTATGCCTAACATTACTCGACAGATTATGGAGAGGGGTAGGCCTAACATTGCTGGACAGATTATAGAGAGGGGTAGACCTAACCACATTGAACAGATTATAGAGGGGTAGGCCTAACTCCACTGGACAGATTATAGAGAGGGGTGGGCCTAACATCACTGATTATAGAGAGGGGTAGGCCTAATTTCATTGCACAGATTATATAGAGGGGTAGGCCTAACAAAACTGGAGAGATTATAGAGAGGGATAGGCTTAACATCACTGGACAGATTATAGAGAGGGGTAGGACTAACATCACTGGACAGATTATAGAGAGGGGTAGGCCTAACATTACTGGACAGAATATAGAGGGGTAGGCCTAATATTACTGGACAGATTATAGAGAGGGGGGGTAGGCCTAACATTACTGGACAGATTATGGAGAGGGGTAGGCCTAACATTACTGGACAGATTATAGAGGGGTAGTCTTAATATTACTGGACAGATTATAGAGGGGTAATGTTAATAGTACTGGGCAGATTTTAGAGAAGGGTAGCCCTAATATTACTGGGCAGATTTTAGACAGGGGTAGCCCTAATATTACTGGGCAGATTATAGAGAGGGGTAGCCCTAATATTACTGGGCAGATTATAGAGAGGGGTAGCCCTAATATTACTGGGCAGATTATAGAGAGGGGTAGCCCTAATATTACTGGGCAGATTATAGAGAGGCGTAACCCTAATATTACTGGGCAGATTATAGAGAGGGGTAGCCCTAATATTACTGGGCAGATTATAGAGAGGGGTAGCCCTAATATTACTGGGCAGATTATAGAGAGGGGTGGGCCTAATATTACTGGGCAGATTATAGAGAGGGGTAGGCCTAATATTACTGGGCAGATTATAGAGAGGGGTAGGCCTAATATTACTGGGCAGATTATAGAGAGGGGTAGGCCTAATATTACTGGGCAGATTATAGAGAGGGGTAGCCCTAATATTACTGGGCAGATTATAGAGAGGGGTAGCCCTAATATTACTGGGCAGATTATAGAGAGGGGTAGCCCTAATATTACTGGGTGTAACGGCTGTCGGGAGAGAGAGTAGACCAAGGCGCAGTGGAGTTAGTGTTCATCATGATTTTAATTAACGTAAGAACACTATACAAAACTGAACAAAAACACGACAGCAAAACAGTCTTGTTAGGAAATAATCTAACAGAAACAATTACCCACAAAACCCCAACGAAAAAATAGGTACTTATGTGTGACTCCCAATCAGCAACCACCAACAACAGCTGTGCCTGATTGGAAGCCACACGGCCAAAATCAATGAAACAGACAACATAGAAAATGAACATAGAACGCCCACCCAATGTAGCACCCTGGCCTAACCAAAATAAAGAACAAAAACCCCTCTCTATGGCCAGGGCGTTACACTGGGCAGATTATAGAGAGGGGTAGCCCTAATATTACTGGGCAGATTTTAGAGAGGGGTAGGCCTAATATTACTGGGCAGATTTTAGAGAGGGGTAGCCCTAATATTACTGGGCAGATTTTAGAGAGGGGTAGCCCTAATATTACTGGGCAGATTTTAGAGAGGGGTAGGCCTAATATTACTGGGCAGATTATAGAGAGGGTGGGCCTAATATTACTGGGCAGATTTTAGAGACGGGTAGCCCTAATATTACTGGGCAGATTTTAGAGAGGGTGGGCCTAATATTACTGGGCAGATTTTAGAGAGGGTAGGCTTAACATCACTAGACATATTATTGAGAGGGGTTGGCCTAACATCACTGGACAGATTTTAGAGAGGGTTAATACATTTGGGCCAGATAACTCACACCAGAATCGGCCCGAGCCCCAAGTAATACATTTGGGCCAGATAACTCACACCAGAATCGGCCCGAGCTCAATCCCCGCATCCTACTCATAAGTAATAGTGCCGAAGGCGGCCCAGACTCTGGCCACATGACGTCGGCCAAGTCTGACTCTCAGCCAAGTGCCCCGACTCTCAGCCAGAATCGGCCCAGATCCACTGTGCTACAACTAGGGCCCAGAGTACTTCAGTTACCGGCTAAAACTAGGTCCCAGAGTGTTTCAGTTACAGTCTACAACTAGGGCCCAGAGTGCTTCAGTTACAGGCTACAACAAGGGCCCAGAGTGTTTCAGTTACAACTAGGGCCCAGAGTTTTTCTGTTACTGGCTACAACTAGGGCCCAGAGTGTTTCTGTTACAACTAGGGCCCAGAGTTTTTCTGTTACTGGCTACAACTAGGGCCCAGAGTGTTTCAGTGACAGTGTACAACTAGGGCCAAGAGTGTTTCAGTAACAGTGTACAACTGGGGCCCAGAGTGTTTCTGGGTCAAGACAGATCACATAGTCAGGAGAAATTCCTGCCCTTATTTGTGATTCCACCTTGATTAAAAAAACAACAACTTTTGTTTCGCATATAAATCATCAATACTATTAGATTTTTCTGGGGACCCATTTTGAGCAGTCCCCGTATTTTACAGTGAAATTGCGGTTTGATAAACTCTCCTCAACATAGGGCAAAGAGTAGCGCCGTAGACCAAACTAATGTGGAGATGGAACAGGTGGTAAGAGTATTATCCAAAAGAACTCGGAAACCAGATGGACACACGCCACCGAAAACAATCTCCAGCGATTCATGCGGCAGGACAGGGTAAACGAGGAAGAATAACAAATGACATAAAGTAAGTAAAATCGGGTAGCTGCTGAAATTAACATGTGATAGGTTTAGCTTTGTCAGTTTCTTTCTTTTTTTTCTTTTTTTCAGGAGGGTTATGGCAGTGTAGGTTGTGATACTTCTGTTTCCTTTGGTTATGTGCCCCCTCCACCCTGTCCATCCCTCCCTCCCTCCCTGAAGACGGGTGGTATCAGTCACTCACACAGGAAGAGATGCTGCCTCCCCTGAGAGACCTGGGCTGCCTCTGAAATGCCATTTCAGTTCCATTTCAGACTCTGGTCAAAAGTTGTCATTTCAAAAGTAGTGCACTATATAGGGAATAGGATTCCATTTCAGCCGCATCCACAGGACCATCCCTGAGGTGGTGATCCAGATTGCTTCTCTGGAGTACATAGCTCAGGGGATGGCTCGGGGGACGCTGAAACGCTCTGAAAATATTTCTACTTCAAGATTAACAAACCGATAAACAGCATAACAAAAATCCACTTTATGTTTGAGTGTGTGTGTGAGTGAGAGACGGGAACCGGGTGGGCTCATAGAAAGTGCCTACCAGGCCTCAGACCTCACTGCACGTCACTGCAAACAGGGTGTATGTAATAGAGAAGAAGCTCATTGACAAAGTAGCAAGAAGTAAGGTTACATCAGGTCTGTTTGAACGAAGTCTGACTGACTCCAAGACCCAAATACTGATTGTTATGCTTCGGAAAACTGTGCCGTCCAATTTGAGCTCCTTAAATGTGAACGTACACTGAGCAGAGGCAATGGGTGATATACTTCTGAAATTCTCCTTCACCTTCTCATGAGTTGTGAACTAAATTTGACATATCATAAACCCTGTCCTTCCATAAATCTGAGGAACACCAGTGTTTGGGCCTTGCCTATAGAGCTCCTGTTTCTCCTAGAAACTCAGGCAGTCTCTTTCCTTGCCAAATGGCTCCAGACCGACTCAAGGCTACTTCCTGGCCAACTCACTGTGCATTGCACCACTAGTTCAGGGACTTAGATACCCTTTTTTACTGCACTA
Organism: Salmo trutta; assembly: GCF_901001165.1. Taxonomy (NCBI): domain Eukaryota; kingdom Metazoa; phylum Chordata; class Actinopteri; order Salmoniformes; family Salmonidae; genus Salmo; species Salmo trutta. The sequence goes on along the minus strand of NC_042990.1, from coordinate 33,155,302 downwards.
TTTTACTACCTAATTGGGCTTTCTCTTATTGACCACAGAGAATGTATCTTTGTGTTTAAACAGCTGTTAACTACAATTCGCTATCTCTGGAGTACCGTCAACACTTTGTGAAAAACAGGGCTCCCACCCTGACCCAGTTCTCTCCCAGTTGTCTCACTAAATGATCCCTGCCAGTTCCCAAACCTCTGAATTTGATCTTAAATATGTGTTGTACTTTGTTGCAAATGAGCCACTGTTCCCACTCTGGTTAAATGTGTCAACTAAGCTATAACCATAAATGACACAATCTGCCAGTGGTGTCTGATCCTGGCTTGCCTAAAGTCTGAGTGAAACATGTTGTGATGAGTAATAGTGTTTGGATAACCAAGCCCTTAACTGCCAGGTCAAATTGGGTCTTTGTGGCACTAAAAGGCACGGGACCCTACGACGTTCACAGAGTGCTTTGTACACCAAAATGTCTGTCGGAACCAGTCCAGAAACACTCAAAATCCTTCATATAGGGAACTTAACATCTAAGAGGTTAAATCTCCAAAAGCGATAACTCATTCTTCCCCTTTACTCGAGGAAAATAGTATATTTATATTGGTTACTAAAGGCCCTTAAAATGTACTGTTACTGATACCTTTGTCTTTAATTTCATTGTTTTACATAAAATTATATCTGGAAAACGCCATAAGAGGCCTGCGTCCTTCCATCTGTATGGACAGACAGGATGTTTATATATTAATTATTTATTTACCTATCACTGCATTAGAAAAAAATGGATGGAGTTAGATTTCATTGTTTAACAAAATAATATTTGGAAAACGCCATAGGAGGCCTGCGTCTATCCAGTTGTTTGGACAGACAGGTCGTTTATCTATTTATTCATTATTTATTTACCTATCACTAAGTTATTCCTATTGTTGCTGCCTGAAACGGTGGGCCATATGAAAGTCACATGCGTAGCTTATTAGCATCATATTAGGTCTGAGTCCTGAGTCACTCTGCTCTGTCGAGGTTCACTTCCTGATCTGCCTGCTCTCGCTGGCCTTTCGCCAGGGGTAAATGACAGTGACACAGCTGAGGGGTCCGCTACCTGGCTTGGCGAGGTCTCAGGTTCGACATCCTGTAGAGCTGTGAACGGACCGTGTCACAGAGGGCTGATCAAGATGGATAGAAGGTCCACAGTGGAGGGAGGGTCAGTGCCAGGGTTATTCCCTCATTATTATGGCCTAAAGTGCTCTAGATTAGAAGGGTCTGTGTACTGCACTCCGCTGCACGCTCCCTGTATGACACGTTAAGATACACAGTGTTCTTCAGCTTTGACTCTGTGGCATTGGTTTTCCGCTCCAAACACCATCTGATTATTTCAAGGAGAGGCTGGAGGGCAGCTGGGGAGGGGCTTGGCCAGGGGAGAGGCTGGAGAGAGGATGGGCCTTGGGAGAGGCTGGGCCATGGGAGAGGCTGGGCCTAGGGAGAGACTGGAGAGAGGACGGGCCTTGGGAGAGGCTGGGCCTGGGGAGAGGCTGGGCCATGGGAGAGGCTGGGCCTAGGGAGAGACTGGAGAGAGGACGGGCCTTGGGAGAGGCTGGGCCTTGGGAGAGGCTGGGCCATGGGAGAGGCTGGGCCTAGGGAGAGACTGGAGAGAGGACGGGCCTTGGGAGAGGCTGGGCCTGGGGAGAGGCTGGGCCTGGGGAGAAAAAGTCGGAGCTGTAGAAAGAGGCCTGAGTTCCTAACTTGGATTTTTATTTTTGAGAGTTCCCAGTTGTCTTGAACACACTGATGTCGGAAGTCTGAGATTTTGAAGTTTCCAGTTCTCAGTTGTTTTGAACACGGCATTAATGCTCAGAGGGAGAGGGAATGCTATTTATTCCCTTTGAGTCAGGAACCAAAACTCCTCCGTAGTGACGCATGAATGTATTCGGTCACATGACAGCTCGATCAGCTGTTCGATTTCACTTACCGGCATGTCAACTGAGACAGGATCACAGTCAAACGAATTGGAAGTAGGTCCCAAAGTGCTCTTCCAAGCGTTGGAGATGAGCAGTCATCACTGGTGTGGGACACTTACTGATGCTGTTTTCTGTTAGAAACATGCACAGCCGAGGGAAGGGGGCGCGGTTGGCTTTTGAATGACTCTCTCTCCAATAAGAATTATTTCCTCAGAATCCACTGATTCGGTCACTCATCTGTAGATTGTTTTTGTATTTCCCCTGCATGCCTGCGTTCGTTCAGTTTCCCAAATATGTCTGTTACATAGGCAAGGAGACACATTTTCTTTTCATTACACGGAAAGTCAACCAAGTCTGTTTTTTTATTTTACATCCATTGTGAATGACAACAGTTCCTCTATCAATATGAATAATCTTTCCAACACTCCCTCTTGATAACCACCGAGCCTCAGTGTGAAATAGAACATTGTCTCTGATCCCGTATCTCCACACAGTTTTGTGAACAGGCATGCTCGCAGCAGATGTGATTTGATGTAGTTTTCAATCAAAGTTTCCTGCTGCAGTATATCTCTGAATTCTGTGCTCAGCTCTTTGTTTTCACCATATCAATTGCGACCAGTAATATCGACGTGTTCTAGTTTGGGAACCACTACTGTAGAGCAACGTGTTACCGTCAGATCTTGTTGAAGACATTCCCAGACATGGGACCTGCACTTTCTCTTACAGTAAATACACAATGACAGACAGACTCAAACTCAGCAAACTGCACTTTCTCTTACAGTAAATACACAATGACAGACAGACTCAAACTCAGCAAACTGCACTTTCTCTTACAGTAAATACACAATGACAGACAGACTCAAGCTCAGCAAACTGCACTTTCTCTTACAGTAAATACACAATGACAGACAGACTCAAACTCAGCAAACTGCACTTTCTCTCATGACAGGCTTGAACCCATTTCACATTAGTGAAACAGTGACAATACCAATACCAGTGACAATATTGATGTTTTCAGAGCGGGCCCTCTCATCATGATGTCCTGTGGTCCTGCTATACCAGTGTAGACTACACAGAGGGCCAGTCTAAGGAAGGCCACTAGCACAGACAGCATCTGTCTCCCATTTAGCACGTTAGCCTTGAACTGGACCCCCTCCAGTATGATACAGGCCCTTAACAGCCCCCCCCCCAACCCCAACACCCTCCCCACCCCCTAGAGCCAGGCGCGCTTCAGCGCCATCGCGCCTACATCTTATGGCGGCCAGATTGATTGCATTCGATATGAATTGTATTTCATTTAGCCCCTACATCAAGTGTTAGATTTACTGCCATTGTAAATGCATATAATTGTTGAGATTCTTTTTTTCTTGAAACACAGTGGTTGAGGTATCTTTGTTCACAAAATTTGAGAGAAAGAAGCGTTTTGGGATCTTTTATTTCAGCTCATGAAACATGGGACCAACACTTTACATGTTGTGTTTATATTTTTGTTCAGTGTAAATCAGCCAAACCCCTTATGGAATAAACATTCAACATGATAAGACAGTAAAACTCAATCATACTGAAAAAATATCATCTAATGACAAATGCAGTAACACAATCTCTGGAGTGCGCTTTCTCATGAGAACCCTAGGTAATTGAGAAGTCTAGTAATGTAGAAATTAGGGGTTATTGGATGAAAGAGTACCCCATCATTACCCTGTTAACCCGTCCCTCTTTATTGGAGGGATCAGCCTGAATCCTCTAAAGCTGTGTGGGGTCACACACACACACGCACGCACACACGCACACACACATATTTTTCTATCCTCGTGGGGACCTAAAATTGATTTCAATTCAAAATCTAAACCCTAACCCACAACCCTAATTGTAACCTTAACCCATACCTAGCTTAAAATATAATGGTCCTTGTTTTACTATCCTAGTGGGGGCTTTGAGGGATTTCAGATCCCCACAAGGATAGAAGAACCAATGGTAGGTATGATCCTTCTGCCTCACCTAAAGTAGAGCCCACCTAAACCTCTGTCTGAAATGGCACCCTATTGCCTATATAGTGCACTACTTTTGCAGAAGAAGTGCTATATACAGCGAATAGGGTGCCATTTCAGACACATCCTCAGTCTTGCGCTGGCTACTAGTGTGACACCTGCCCTGGTATGGACAGTTCAGTACTGTGTGACTTAGTCTGGTGCTAGCTAGCTAGCTAGCTAAATAGGGGAATTGTCCTGCTCCATGCTCACATTCACTTCATTTCATACCAGTGAAAAAGCTGCTGTCCAACAAACACATGATTCATTTTCAGTGATCCGCTACAGGTCGCGTGGGCACTCACGGTAACTGACACCCAGCTCCAGACATCCCTCTTCCCGTCCCCCTCTCTCCCCTCCCTGTGCACCAACCCTGGGCCCTGATCCCAGGACGAGCAGCGGACGGGAGTGAGCGCCGGACAAAACAAAAACAAACAAACAGAGAACATGCTTCCTGTTCCTGTAAGCCTCTCCGCACAAAACATTAAGAATCTAAAACCGCAGAGCAATAGGGAGCTCACTTACCCTGCAGGGACTTGGACTGGCTAGCCCAGCGCAGAGTGCAGTTAGCTAGCATCACCTAACTGAGAACAGCTCCACAAAGAAGACACCTTAAAAGAGTTCAGACAGTCTGTCTGTCTGTCTGCTTTCCTGGGTATGAAAGATGCATTGTGTGTTTAAGAGGACAGGGGAACTAGCTCTCTCTCTCTCTCTCTCTCTCTCTCTCTGATGGTGTGATTCATTCAAAGGCCTAGCTCAGGCCCAACTCCCACTTCCACCCCATCCACCCCCAGTCTTCCTGAATCCTGCCTGAGGGGAGAGCACTTTCAGGGGGCTGTCCAGGTAAGGATTTAGTGGCTCTGATTTAAGGCCCTGGGGGGACCCCACAGCTGGGTAGGGGATTAGACCCAGCGCTGGGGAAGGAAGGTTTGGGGGTGGGGGGGGGGGGGGGGGGGGGGATAAATCAGGGAGTTTCGTTCAAAACTCAAGGAGGGGATGATGAGAGGAAGGGAAGGGATGAGAAGACAAGAGAGTAAGAGAGAATTGACCAGGGTTAAAACCTCCAATCAGAGAGATGAATAAAGTCCTACAGGGTTGTTCTCTGTATTAGGTGTTTCCAAGCCCTTGTTCATTCATCTTTTGTTGTGTAAAAATACAAACTCAAACAGTCAAGGTCTCAAACCAAAACTGTGGTTGCGGCCTAGTGCCACACACACACACACACCCACCCACACACACAGGCTCAAACTGACTCCAACGCACGAACGCACACACAATCTCACACGCACACACGCACACACACACACACACACACACACACACACACACGCTCAAACTGACTCCAACGCACGAACGCACACACAATCTCACACGCACACACGCACACACACACACACACACACACACCCACCCACACACACAGGCTCAAACTGACTCCAACGCACGAACGCACACACAATCTCACACGCACACACGCACACACACACACACACACACGCTCAAACTGACTCCAACGCACGAACGCACACACAATCTCACACGCACACACGCACACACAC